>NW_010229631.1:0-13026 GCF_000690775.1 Eurypyga helias | reverse complement strand
CCCCATTCCCCATTCCCCTGCGCTGTTGTGTGGAGGAGGTAGAGAAAAGGGGAGCAAAGTTGAGCCCAGGAAGAAGGGAGGGGTGAGGGAAGGTGATTTTAAGATTTGGGCTTATTTCTCATTGTCCTACCATCATTTAATCAGTAATAAATTAATTTTTCACCAAGTCAAGCCTGTTTTGCCGGTGATACTAATTGCTGGATGATATTCTTGTTCTTACCTCAACCCACGAGCCTATGTTTTCTCTCTATTTTCTCTATATATTTCTACTGTGTTTTCTCTCCCCTGCCCAGCTGAGGAGGGCAGTGATAGTGGCTTTGGTGGGCACCTGGCACCCAGCCAGGGTCAACCCTCCAGATACAGTGGTACCTGAGCATGGCAGGCATCTCAAAGTGCTCCTGTCATACAAATTAATATGTCCAGTGGAAGCAAAGGAGCCCCTGAGCATGCTCCTTTTTACTAACATTTCACCCTAGGAGTCAGGCTTTGTAGTTTAGTAGTTCATTGGTGAAGGGGACAAAAAAACCCCACCTCCCAGGGAAACACTGTTGGTCATTTGAAGATGCGTTTGTTGTGTGGCTGATGAATGGTGGGGGGGGTGAGAGGAAGGAGCGGTAGTTGTGTGTCATCCAGACTATGTCCCAAACCCCTGCTACCGCAGTGGTGAGGCTGGGCCTTGTGGAAGGAGGACCAGGGTGTTGAGGACGGGGTGCTGAGCCAGCTCAGCTCATGCATGAGCCCACTCCCCTGTTGCCTCACGCCACCTCAGCGCTGGCACATGCTCTCTCCACTCCAGAGCAAGCAGTTTGCTGGTCCAGGCAGGGATATGTTCCTGCTCTCAGCTGCCACATGTGGAGCTAACAAACATTCAAATAACCCCATCGCTTGAAAGAGGAAACTTAGTCAGGTGATGAGGCAGAAGTAATCAGAGGTATGTGGCAGCAAGACGTCATTGCTGGCTACTGCTGCACAGCACCGGGGGGAGAGCAGGAAAGCCTGAAAGCCTTTGGTGGGACACCCCACCGGGGTAGTGCTGGTGCCCGAGGCAGCCAGGATCAGTTTCTCTGCAGAAGACAGTGACACTTGTCAGTGCAGCCTGTTACAGCTCAGGGTGTCCTCACCCCTTGTTTGGCTCTGTCTGGTCTTTGTCTGTAATTAGCATTCAGGTTTCTGATGGTAAATAAGCAGCTGTTTCTCCAAAGAGCCAGCAATGAGGACAGAGATACTTCTGGTTTGTTTTTTCAACCCCAGCTCTAACAGCTTGGCAGGATGAAAATATATATCGTTCGGCAGCTAAGCTTCCCTTTGGGTTGGACAGCAGGCAATGACTCCTATTCCCATTTTGCAGATGTGTGGACAGGAGGCACAGGAGAGGGGAAAGGAAGAATTACATCCTGATCCCATGAATTCCAGGCTTCAATTTCCAGACAGCTTTGCTGAGCATGAATAACAGGATAAGACCACCCTTTTAGAAGAACTGCTGGGAGAAACAGGTTTATCAATTCTCTTAAGATAAGATTGCCAACGTGTTAAATCAGTTTTCCTCCTTTTCTTGCAGAGAGGGGGCCTATTATAAAAAATGAGGGCAAATCTGAAGCGTGTCCCCTCCCCTATCTCCCAATTACTATGCAGGGGGGTCTCACAGGAACAAAACCCTGGAGTTAGCGTCTCCAGTCTGAAAAGCCTTGCAGCAATCCCAGCCTTGGCAATGCCAGGGAAGATTAGGATGCTGCGTCTTTCCCGGGTACACCAGGGCGTGCACACACTTCTGCAGGCGCTCGGCAAAGTGTCTGGTTTCTGGGGTTTGAAATATTTTTCCCCTGCTGCAAAGGAAGAGAAGAAAACACCCTTTGAAGAGGCTCTGAAACCCAAGTAGAGAGAGCTGGGGAACATTTACTTTAAAGTACAATAATGTTTAGGTTACAGACCCTAATCCCCAAGCCCTGTCCCAGCAGGGTGTCTCAGGGAAAGGGGCTTTTGGAGCAGGGCTGGTTGCAAGTGTGACGCGCGCAATGCGCTCCCAGGGAAACGCTCTCACATTTTTTCGTACAAAGGTATTTTAAAAAGCAAGAGAGAGATGGCCTGGGTGGGAAATACATCCTAACAGATGTGTAATATCATTAAAGCTGACTCTAATATAATCTAAGCCGCAGTTTGGTGTATTAATGCTTTGTTTATCTTTAAGCACAGATGGATATTTTTATTAGCATTACTTTGTTGATGCAGCTTCTAGAAAGGTTAGTCCGGAGGGCAGATGTCTGTGTTATGAGAGAGTGTTCATGCTGGGGCAACTAATCAGAAAGGTGCAGCTTTTCCATGAAATTCCAATTAGAAAATTAAACCTTGTAAGCACAGGCAGCCAGGATCTGCTGTTTAGTCCACGTGGCCAATTAGGATGAGTCACAGAAGTCCTTCCTCCCTGAACCTGTCCTTCGGGCTGGGTGTCTTCACCACCCTTGCACCCTCCTGGGATTAACTCCATCCATGACAGTAGTGTGAGAGGGTGGCTGGCGATGAAATGGGGTGCTGGCAAGGTGAGGAAGGGCAGGGGATGCTGGTGGCAGGATGGGCATCTGTTCTCTTGGCTGGTTTCCTTATTGGGACCCATGATTTTAGGGATGAGCACAGCTCTGTTGATAAAAGCAGAAGTTGCAGGGTGTGATGGGCCTGGCACTGCATGGGGATGAAAAGACTTGGTTCAAATTCACGCTTGAAAGAGTGAGTTGAACTGCTCTTAAATATGGGGCAAACTGTATTTCTGCTGGAACTTGTCTCTCCCTGAAACAAATTTCAAAATAAAATGTGCTGAAGACATTCATGTTAGATCCAGACCCAGATTTCTTGCTTGTGACAGAGTCCAGACCCATTACAGTCAGTTGAAGACTGATCATTAAATTAGATCCTCAAGTGGGAGCCAGTAGCAGTTTCCTTAGAGATCTCGTTGTTCCTGTCCAAAAGGATAATACCTGCTTGGGTTGGGGCAGCCGTGAGTTGCCTTGAGCCCATGGATCCTCTGTCTGATCCCTGAGGAATGCCCACTTTGCTGGTCCCACACATTCCCCACACTTCCCTGCAGAGCACTTGGGTTGTGGAGAAGTACGAGCCTGATGTCTGCTACTCTTAGTGCAGCTTTCTCCCTACAGTGTCCTTGGGATCTGGGAAATGTTGTAGCCCTAACATGTCTTCATCGATCAGCTGAGATGGGGGATGGCCACTCAGTCCCAAGGGAGGGAAGAAGTATGAGCTCTGGTTGCGGAATTCTATCGACTGAGGGCAAAAGCAGTCTCTCTTATTCTCAAAAGGTTTCCCACATTTTCCATTTTCTTTTACTGAGCAGAGGGTAAAAGCAGTTGAGGTCTTGAGGCCAAACTGTTCCAAAGGGAATGCCTTTCTTTAACCTGCTAAAGAGGTTTTGAAATTTTCCCCATCTGAGGTGCTGCTTTAGCTCAGGAGGTATTGGTGCAAGCCTGTGTAGCCCAAGGGGAAACAGGCTGCAGCCTTTTGGCCAGCTACAAATCCCTCAGGTGACCAGTGATGCTGTGTCTGAGCTGAGCTAGAGAAGAAGAGGCACAAAGCCCATGAACATCCCGACAACCAAGCAAGCCAGCAGTGGTGTTTGGCTTTCAAGAAGAAATTATTGCCTTGCCCCCGCCCCCCCCCCCCGCCAAGTGCAGCTGAAGCACAGACTGCCCAGCTGACCCGCAACAGGGTCTGCTTTGGAAAAAGAGCTTGTTCCTATGAGGAAAATAATAATCGTGGGACTGCAGCCATGAAATCCATCATCCATAGATCTAAAGGGAGGAGGGGATAAAAGTGTCCTTTCTGTATGATCATAGAATCATAGAAGTGTTTGGGTTGAAAGGGACCTTAAAGACCATCCAGTTCCAACCCCCCTGCCATGGGCAGGGACACCTTCCACTAGACCAGGTTGCTCAAAGCCTCATCCAGCCTGGCCTTGGACACTCCCAGGGATGGGGCATCCACAGCTTCTCTGGGCAACCTGTCCCAGTCCCTCACCACCCTCTCTGGGAAGAACTTATTCCTGATACCCAACCTAAATCACCCTGTTTTCAGTTTAAAGCCAATGCCTTTTGTGCTGTCACTCCCTGCCCTTGTATAAAGTCCCCCCCAGCTTCCTTGTAGCCCCTTCAGGCACTGGAAGGTGCTATAAGGTCTCCCCAGACCCTTCTCTTCTCCAGGCTGAACAAGCCCAACTCTCTCAGCCTGTCCCCAGGGCAGAGGGGCTCCAGCCCTTGGAGCATCCCTGTGGCCTCCTCTGGACTCGCTCCAACCGGTCTATACCCTTCTGATGTTTGGGCCCCCAGAGGTGGATGGAGTACTCAAGGTGGGGTCCCACCAGAGCAGAGGGGGAGAATCCCCTCCCCCAATCTGCTGGCCATGCTTCTCTGGATACAGCACAGGGGATTTCTGGGAATTTTCCCTTCTCCAGATCTCCTTCCTCTCAGGTCAGCCTGACAGTCACCCAACTGTCCCCCTGCACTTCCCAAGAAGCAAAATTTCAACCAAGGGGATGCTCATGCACCAGAACTCCAGGGCTGATGACTTTCTGCCATAGCCCCATACTTGATGGGGCATAATGGGATGGGGGAACCAGTAAAGTGATGCCCCAGTCACTGCACCGAGGGGAGGCAAGCTGGGGCACCTGGGTCTCCCCCTCTTTGACAGCACAAATAGTCAGAAAGAGAAAAGAAGTGCAAAATGGTCTCTAAAGAGGCAGAGGCCATAGAAGAAATCTCAGTTAAACTATTACAGAGGTGCTGTCGTGACTCCATAGCCCAGTTAGTGTTTCACCTTGGGCAAAGCCGTCTGGCTAGTCATGGAGAGCGCAGTGCATCTCTGCCAACTGCACGTCATCGGTGGAGGGCTCAAACAGAGCTGAGATTGTGTCTGTTACTTTGTTTCTATGTTATATTTAATGGACAATGCCCCTTAAAGATAAGGCTCACTCAAACAGATTTACATCCTGTCAGAAGGTTATTGCCCTGATTCAAAAACCATGGGGAAAATGGAAAAAGCCAGCAGACGGTGGAGGAGAAAAAGGAGAAGAACATGGAAAGGGAACTTATAGTCCTGTCCTATAAGGATGTGGTCCTACAACACATCCTGTACAACCGGTTTGGCTGATTCACAGACAAACTCAATTCAAAGGAGACAAGATATGAAGATCTAGATTTATCCCTCTCACTTAAAATTTTATTCTAATGTCTCATTTAACTGGTCTATTAGGAGCACAGAGACTGCTTTTCAGGAATCACCCCATGACAGGCAGAAGCAGATTTGTTTTTTCAGTATCTCATTATACTGCACATATTTCCTCATAACTTTTCCTATCTTTGTATGATCTGTGCAGATAAAGTTAGCACCTTTTTTAGCAGAGGGATTCTTTTTTTTTCTTTTTCTTTCATTGCTACCTCAAAGCAGGCTGGCTTGGTTTCTAAAGTCCCAGATTCCTCCTCTTCCCAAAATCCTCTGAAAAGTTTGGTGGTTAAGTGGAGGCAGCTGTTTGGGTTATTTTCTTTCACCCATGTGAATGTTCACAGCATCATAATCCCTTTTACAAAAAAAAAAAAAAAACAAAAACAAAAACACAGAGCAATTGCAAACACATAGAGAAGCTACAAATAGAAGTACATTTCAGCTTTCTTATCATAATTTTCTTCACTGTTTGTGCCTAAATAAGACTGATTTTGAATTCATGGTCCAAAATCGGTGGCTTAAATCCCCGTTTGGAGTAACATAAAGAATCTAGTCCTGGCATTTCTGACTAGATATGAACCAGATATAATGACAGCAGAACTGCTCACCCAAGCCTGCAGCAGGCTGGACCCAAAGGTCAAGGGAAAGTTGAATGCCCATTCATTTCAACTTTGAAACCTAAAGATGATATTTTAAGGAAGAATTTTACATATAATCAGCATTAGTTCGATATGTTGCCAACTGAAAGTATTTGTCGACTGATGCAGAGAAAGATGAGAGTGCTGAATGCACTGGAAGATCCCCCCTTTACATGCCAGCCCTGGAGCAAAGCTAATTCCACTGCATGGGCAGAGTATTGCTGTAACAGAAAGGTGCCTCCATCCTTCCCTTTGGATGCAAAAGTGCTTATTTTTAGGTGCCTCCACTTCTCCTTCCGTTACTTTCCTTCTGAGTACCCCAAGCATGGGCAACCATCACTATTTCACCAGACAAGGCAGTTTCTGTGAAGGCACAGAGTTGCATTCCCTCCCCACCAGCTCCTGCCATTAACAGGTGGCGAATGAAACTCGCTTCACTCACATGTTTTGCATCAGTTTGCATCATCCACTACAAAGCTCTTACAAATGAATCTGTCAAGCCTAGCTGGCACCTTTCAGGATAACTGATGCAAATCGGGGGCCGTGGGAGGCAGCCTGTGCCCACAGCGCCATCCATGAGTGCCTTCAGCCTGAGGAACGTCCTTGCAAACATCTGTTGTCGTTTGAGGAGAGATGGCAGAAGGGGGAGGGGGAAATCCCCAGTAATGGATGTTCTTGAAGTTTTGGAAGCTCAGTGGGAGAGAGGAAGTCGGGGGGGCGGGGAGGCGGAATCAATGACGGAGAGGGAGAATATTTTGCCTGGCAGTCACTCATCACTCAAGCCAGGTGATTATTAATTATCTCTATGCATTGACACAATTTGCTAGTTTTCTGGGTAGGTAGGTCCTGCATTTAGTCATCTTGGCATTTTTAAAGATGAATGAAGAGTTACCTGAGATGTACAGCCAGGAGTGAGAAAGATAAATAACACCAAGAAGCTGATCGCTGCCCGTCTGTCATAAAATTTCATTAGTTCTGACAGCCTGTACAACATAAGCAATGAATGAATGCTAACTACACTTCCTCTTCATCTGCTTCCATATTTCACTCATATTGCTTAGCTCAGAGAAAGAGCTGGCCAGACAAGCCTTGAGGATGAAAGGAGGTGCTGGACCATTCATAGGATCAGGATGATACTTGAATCAGGAATACTGAAGGGTTAAGTTTATTAGAGTTACTTTGCCAAGAGCATTTTTCACTGGGCACAGCTGGAAAGGACAGAAGTTGGTCTGTGCAGGTATCCAAGAGGATGGCTTTCCTCACAGTCCTGCAGGAGAGTGAAGGGGCTGAGAAGTCTGTTTATCATCTCAAAGCCAGATCTTTTGCTGCAGTAATGCTTCCTTCAGTTTAAAATAATGGGAAAATAGCCAGAGAGAAGGTGAACAGGTTCCCAACCATAGCCAGGTTTAATGGTGCTGTGATTCTATCTCCTTGGCCCATACAAGAGCAGCTGTTCTGAAGTCCAGGCCTGTATCACCTACATTTCAGCTGGAAACTAACAACTGAGACCTCAAGACTTCACTGAAATATCCATGAGCCCCTGCCACAGGGTATCAGAGCTTTTCTTCATTGTTGGGCATGCGGGCAGCGGAGACGAGGGTTCTCCCACCTGCGGCCATGCCCTACAACCACGGCTGCCCCTTTCATCCTGACATCCTAACTAATGAAAATAGATATCATGAGGTCTATATAATGACATGGATTGGGATGTTTTGATCATATTAATTGTTCAGGCTGTTGCAATACAGGATCACAAATCAATGCTCCCCCAGTGACTGGCTCAGCCCCCCCCGTGCACGTTTAAACAGATGTGACCTTGATGAGCAGAGATACTGGGGGCCCGAGGCAAGCTTGCAAGACAAATGAATGTGCCCCAGCAGATTTACGAGAAGTTGTTCCTGAGTGAAGAAATTTTATCTTCTTTCACCTAACTGGTCCTCCAAAAATGACTTTTACTCTGTACAAGACACAAGCACTCTGCAGACCTAGTGACAATGTCAAGAGGTCTTTAAAGAAAAATGTTTCTGTGGGACTGGAGCAGAGAGGCAGCAAAGTGAAAACACAGGTGTGATTCATTCTGAACACGGTGTCCTCATTCATTTATAGCAGTTTGCTCTCCCCGTAAAGGATATCCTGCTTGGACAATGTAGGTACTTTCTTTTAATCTGTCCCTGCATCAGAAGAGATCCTGGACCTCTTCCTGGGCAACTGAGACTCTTTCATTTCGTGTCACCTTCCATCGTGCCAAGAAAACCCACAGCAGGCAGTATGGTTGAAAGGGGTGCCTGTAAACACGTGTTTACTGAAACTGCTGGTAAACCAGCCATTGAGTCATCACCTCCCGCAGCTGTATGTTTCAATTCTTCCTAGTCTCGGGCAATAACATCAGGCTTTCACTAGTTCCTGATGAAATTAGAGACTAAAAGCCCAAATACTGTGTGTATGTGTGAGGGAGAGCAAGATGGAGATAGGAGGTCTGCTTGGGGTTGGGAAGAAAATGCTTTGCCTCTTTAACCTTCTGAAAAGAAAGAGCTGAAGTAAATCAGTAAATACTAATGAAAGGCCTAAGAACTATAGGCTTGTTAGCATATTTTAAAACTCTAATTAGCATCACTGAGGCTAATGTGGGATGTCCAGTAACCCACCTGGCCCTAAGGGTCTGAGGATATCCTCATTGACTTACTGATATCTAAGTGCTGAAGGGGACAAGTTCTTCTGCTATGTCTACCCTGGAGTCCCTGTTACTAGGAGCCTCTTGTAGCTGCATCTCACAACTCCAGAGCCTGCCTTCTGGTTTCACCTGGAATGACTTTGGTGCATCCTCCTGAAGGTCAGTACTGATGTGGTCTCATAAACATTAAGGGATCATCATGACCATCCGGTCTCATATGCCCAGGCTATAGGAGTTCTCTGGACTCATTCCTGTTTGAACCACAGCATGAAAAGCATCCCATTCTGACCTCAAAACTTGTAGTGATGGAAAAATCTACCATAACTTGTGCAAATTCTTCAGATGATTAATTATGGTCACTGCTAGAAATTAAAAAAAAAAAAGCTTTTAGACTACATTTGTTTAGCTTCAGTTTTGAGGCCATCTGAGGAGAGCATCTATAAATGCCTTAGGTTAACTGTGGTTGAGTAGACTTTCCACAGCTACCAGGATGGAGAGGTTGAAAGGAATCATATTGGTCAAGTAGCCCTCACTTGAGAGGCCTAATTAACATGATGGATGAGGTTATAAAAGGTTAAGTCTCTGCAGGAGGGGATAGCCCTCCTGGAGAGGGAAGTGGGGATTTCCTGGCTTGCAGGACCCTGACACACAGCTTTGGATGGAGGGCAGCTGAAGTGTGACTATCATGAAAGAAGGGGTGAGAATTAGCCATCCCGGTAAAGCGATGTAGTGAGGTCCCATGCTGATGTGCTGCATGTTAGGACAGAGAGGAGTGGAGGAGACAGGGCTGGGATTCAGCAAACAGGACTGACTTTCTCCGGATGGCTCCACTCCTACTACATGGTGAGTCCTGCCTGCAGCTGCTGAAGTGCCTGTCAGGGGTAGGCAGATGTTTCCATCTTGGCATTTGAAAGCAGGATACCTATGGCTAAGAGCAGCTGAGGGACCTGCCCTGCACCCTATCCCAGCTGAGCCCTCCCATGGACACCGAGGGCTTCAGGCAGCACCAGAGAGGGATGCAAGGACACAGGAAGGGTCCAAGCTGTGGTCAGGGTTTTTAAATTGATCACACAGATGCTGAAAACCCCCAAGGCTTGTAGACTGGAAACAAAACTGCAGAGACCTGCACTGATCTTAGATGGCAGGGTGGGAGGACAAGTTTCCCGGTGTGTACAGTTTCTGTAGACTCTTAGTGCACCTGAGCATTTGCCCATGCTGGGCTGACCCCAGCCTCACCCTGCCAAGGTAGACTTCTGCCAAGGGAAGTTCTTGTACTTTGTCTTTAGTTCAAAATAGCCCTGGGTCCTATGAAAATGCAAGCATGGATTCTGCCCGAGATGCCTGCATTCAGGTGTTTCACAGCTGCAACTGAAGAGATCTTCCTAATCAGTGCTGTAATTTGTTAACATACATGTTGTCACTGTAAGAAGCAATGTCCCTTTTCAATCCCTGTTTTCCCTAGTCTTTACTGTAGTATCTCTGGCTGATGTTAATTCATCCTCCCCTTGCTTTGAATCCTGGGCAGTTCATTCCCTTGAGTTTGTGGAAGAATTCTCCATGTGGTAATTCCACTGTGCCATCCTTAGCCAGCATAAGAAACAGCATGATTCCGACTACTACAATCAGTAGCCCAGAAAAAAGTCAAAACAGGGTAGCACATTAGGTAAGGTCATTTAATGAATTCACCATTTTGCCTTTAAACATAAATACTGATAATTAATGACTCTTCTGCTTGTGAAGGATCTTTACTTCCCAAAAGGCTGCAAGCTCATCAAGAGGGGTCACTTACTCCTAGAAACAGAGTCCTTTTTTTTGACCACTGTGCCTCGGATTTGTGAAAGTTTAATTATCAAAACAATCATTCGTCCAGTGTTGAAAAGCTGCGAGGAAAGAAAGAGAAGTCAATACGTTTGACCTCACTTCTGGGAGACAAACTCTTGGGAGTCATTACAAGTCAACTGTGGAAGAATCAACACACTGATTTTAATGGATGAGCCAGAAACAAATTCTTTCTGAGAGCCAACATTCTTCTGTCCTTCAACCCGCACCTGAATGAGCAGAGAACGGAGGTCATCTTCTGTAGCAAAAGTCCTCTGCTTCCATAGGTATCTGAGAAGAGTGGGGTTAGTGGAAAATTATTTGTCAGAACTGAAGGGCAATGAAGTTTGTCAGGATTTCCTCACTGTTGCAAAAGCAGCAGCAATATATTCAAATGTGGTCGAATGTGACACACTCATTTTTCTCACTTAGGTTGCGGTTCTGGAAAACGTCTTGGAAAAGCACTTCAGTATGTGCTGATGCTTAAACCTGGGTGCGAACCCCGCACAGACTCGTGAAACTCAAGCACGTGCTTACAGATAAGCATGTATACACTCAAGTGCTGTCCTGATTAGGGCCTATGTTGAAGTGGCTCCTTGAGCTGGAGCCTCTGGCTTTGAACAGGCACTCCTATTCTTTGTGTGTTACGCAGAAAGAGCTAACTAAATACTTACTTGTTTTCTATAGCACTGACCAGAACCACCTCAAGCGCCAGGGCAGCAGACATAAGCAGGAAAATTGACTCTGATCATCCCTGGGGTCATTTAACTAAAACACACATTTCAGTCGAGCCAAGTGTTCACCAGCGCTTTTCAACTCCCATGGTGTCAAAACAATTAGCAGATCACAGCAGCACCGATTCACTGGTGCTCCAATAAAAGCATCTGGCCAACACATGGAAATTTAAGACGAGGACTGAATAAGCTCCTCCGTGCACCATCCGTTGCCTGCAGGACAATACAGTCTGGATATTTCCTATGTCACTGGAGAGGTTATGCAATTCAGCTTAACCTTTTGAAAAGAGATCACTGCAGAATCCCAAATATGAATTGGAATCATTCAAACTGGAACCTGGTAAGAGGCACACAAGCCTCCTTTTAATGGATTACCTCTGTTAGATTTGATTGACAAGTTGTTTTTTTCTAAATCCAAGACCTTCTGTCCATTTGCTGTTAGTCGCATCCCTATCCCACCCTGGCAATTCCAGTAAGTATACTTTGATGCTAAAGAAAACTCTTTTGTCTTCAGGTTGCTGGGGGAAATCATAGCTGTCAGATTGGAAATACGCTGCGACATGATAACTAGCCTGATCATTTAAAAGGCACAGGCAGGGAAGCAGAGTCAGTCCGTGTGGGTGAACGTTAACTTTGGGACACATTTATGCACCCGACATTCTGATATGGAAACAGAAAACATGGAGGTGTGGATGATGCTTTTAGGCTCTTTTGATAGGTAGGACTCCAAAGGTTTTGCTAGCTTGGGTGGAGTGTTACTCTATGTGCACACCTTGCATCAGCTGCTGGGTGACTTGAATTTGTTGTTCTGATCTCCAAAGGGGATGAAAGACTGGAGGTGAGCTCCAGCATCTCCTGCCAAGCAATCTATGGAAAAGGCCAACCAGGTAGCAGATTCTTGTGAAATATATCCTAAAAAGCTGAGCTGCAAACTGTTGCCCAGCAAGAATAGGACACAGATGGATTGTCAGTTGATTACAAAAGTCCCATTCAGTCAGAAATAGATTTCATTAATGAAATGTATTTTTCATGTAGCTTCGGACCTGGCTGAAAATGTTCCTTCTTATTTTATTATATGGCATTTATTAACACAGCTATTAGCTATGTTAATGCAACCTCAGTGGTATTTTCATTGACTCCTAACAGACATTTCTTGTGTATACCACATAGCAAATGTGACCAGAAGGAATCTGATGCAACCAACCCTTCCTTTGCAATCAACATGGGATCCAAAACAAACCTTTGGTGCTCCCAGCGTCGCTGCTCCAGAAACCAGGCATCTTACAAATAAATACTGAATTGCAAATCTGTGGCAAGTTAGGAATAAATCTGCTTTACCTGAAGTGGAAGAGAAAGCAGAGTTCAAGGCTGCTACTGAATTGGTGGCCAAATGCCAATCCCATTCACTTCAAAGCAGTATAAAATGATTCATCTGACAGGCTGACCCTCTAGGCTAGGAAAATAAGGCCATATAACTTTCTCCTCTAAGTCTCACAGCAGCAAGATGCCCTGCTGAATGGCATCCATCACCCCTCATGGGCCATTCACTTGTGCAGAGCCAGTGCAGGACACCAGCCATGATTCCAAAAAAATGCTGTTGCTACTCAGTGTGAACTTACTCATTTGCAGCCTGTGAGCATCCTTGCTCACCTTTACATATTTTGCTTCATTCAAATTCTTTTCAGTCTGCTTTGGTTTTGGTTTTCTTTCTCCTCTTCCTGTGCATGTGCAGTAGCACACCTTGCCTGCCCCACAGCAACAGCGTGCCCATTAGCTGCAGCTCACAAACAGCAAATGAACTCAGTCATAAAACCTGCTTGGGGAGGAAACTCATTACAGTATCGTGTGCCAGAACATCTCAGATCTGATTTTTTTTTTTTTTTTTAAGCCACACACATGAGCACTGGAGCCCCATCTTTGCATGTAATCGCTTCCCCCCCGACCCGCC
>NW_010229630.1:0-12292 GCF_000690775.1 Eurypyga helias | reverse complement strand
GTAAAGAGATTTAACCCTTTTCTGGTTGAACCCAGCACAGTTAATCACAGCTTCAAGGGTGCCTATTATGCTGGTTCCCAGTGGGAAAGAACAGAACAACATGGAGAAAAGGTATTGATGAAAGATAAGCTATGACTTGCTACAGGGATATTTTCCTTATTAAAAGAACTGTGAAGTTGGAGAGGCTTATTTCAAGAACCTTGCTGATTTGTCCCTCTTGACTTTGTTTCCCAGACAATGCTGTATTTCCTACACGGTGTCTGAAACTACAGCCTATCCTACATTTGTTGTGACATACAACACAGTCTATACTGAAAAAATAGGGTTTGACTATTCCTTTTCTAGTCTGGACATACAGCTAATCTAGAAAAGAGAATTTGCTTGCAGGTTGCAAGTGATAGTTCTCTTTAAAATCCTTACCATTTGTTTACAGCTGCTGATTCTACTCTAATCAAAAAAACAGAGGTGAGGGATGGAATAGCAGTTGTAGAAATCTGATTTCTACTTCCCTGTATCCTCTTTGTTACCCAGACAAAAGTTGTCAACATAATAAAAGAAGCAGAGGGGTCTGAATTTTCTTTTAAAAAGGAAAAGTGAGGGTTAGGGCTATAGGAAGTTATAAAAGGACTTCTGGTTGATGCCACATGCAAATGTCCTCATAAACAATCCAAAAGTATTATCTCCCAATTAGAACACTAATTCAATCAGTAAATGATCAAGGTGATTGTGAGGGAAGAAGATCCCGGCATTAGACATTGTTTGAGCCAAAATTTAGAAAGCTGCCCATAATAAATTTCCTTTCACAGATTTTTTTTTTCCCTTTAAAAAGAACCAAATTTTCCCCTTGAAGCTGGGTTTTCCAGTATTTCTAAGTAGTCATTTCACAAGCCACCTGAAGGAGATAGTTACCTGGATCTCATCAGCTTCTAAGAGGAGTTTGCAGTATTTTCCAAAGACGACCTTGAAAAGTTCTGACTCTAAAGCTCAGACTACAAAGTCAGAGAACAAGGCTTTATGTAATTTGCTTCCAAGAAGTGCTTCACTGTTTTCGGTCCCACTGCTGAGTACTTTTCAAAAAGCAAACACCACCCCTTGTGCACCAGTTAAAAGGTCAGCTCAGGCTGAGCTTGCTATGTTTATTTCAGATACACCATAAACATCAATTTCTTTCTCCCCCTCTCCCTAGCCATCAGCAACAGCAGCTCCAGGAATATGGAACATGCTTCCAGGAAAGCAAAGAAGAGACCTTGACAACAGTTTAAAGATTTTTTCACCTTTTGCTCCATTGTTGTTCCCAAGCCATTCAGCTGCCAAACCTTGGCAACTGAGTGCCCTGCATCCCTACTCCTGGGCTAAGATCATATTTCCATTAGTGATACTGAATTATTTAGTGAATGCATCGAAGACTGAAATCAGCCACTTCTGAGCTGCATACCTTCTCACTCTATTTTTCATTTCAAGTTTGCACAATGGCAGGCACTTTGGCACAGGGACTATCAATCCTATAATTAAAGTAGAAGAATCCATGGAGTTCAAAGATAATAATTCATACCTCACTCTCTAGTATTACAGTAATCCAGTATATAAAAAAACCCAGATTTCCCAGATGTGTGGAAGAAGGCATACACAGAGCATGAACCCAGAAGAGTTATTCTTTCATGCACATATGCTAAAAACTTAAGATATTTGAAAACAAAGTCAGTGTCCCAGAACTTGGTCTTAAGCATCAGTCACCAAACTGCGAATACATGTTGTAACTTTACACATTTGACTGATTCCATTTTCTACCAGGGGATTAAAGCTCTTGTGCTCAAAATTATTCATGTGCATACATCTGCATGTTGCAATTTGAAATCTACAAATATAATGCGACACAGCAGGTCTTTCCAGGTCCCCAGCATTTAAAAGACTGCCGTTTGTATGTTGGCTTCTCTCACAATTTTCTTCTTTTGTGCTGGCAGTCCTGGGAATGGAAGTCCTACATAACTAAGATTTGAAGGCTCTTATATAAAAAAAAAATTAGCTTGCTAGAAGAATTGCTGCTTTGAGTACACTGTCACTTTTTTTCCCTAATTTAAATAAACATGTTCATTTCACTCCAGTTTTACAGTTTGGGGTGAAGTATAAACCAAAATGAAATGGCATTTTATTTTGAAGGGTTGAGTAAAAGCCACCATTTTTGTTCCATTTTCTGTTGCGTTTTTGTTTGGTTTGGGTTTTTTTTGTTTGGGATTTGGTTTTGTTTTGTTTGAGGGGGTGAAGGTGTCGGTTGTTTTTATTTGTTTGTTTGAGTTGAGGGGGGCATTGTGGGTTTTTTTTTGTCACTATGTATTTCTGGGTAAAAAAAAAAAACAAAGGCAAAATGCAGAAAAAATATGTTCTTCCATTAAAACAGAACCAATAAATCTGACATGTTGATTTGGTTTCAAACTTCGGGCAGAAAATTACTGAACAAATAGAATGCAAATTTCCTTTTCAGTTTCTCTCAGGGGGAACTTGATTTGCTAATACTTTTTTTTTTCCTCAAGGCATTATACCTACATGCCTAACTACCATATGAAAGGATCTGGTTTAGAAGCAGATAAGGTAGTACTTATAATACCACCAAATCAGTCTTTGATACTTCGTTAAGACAGTCAGCTAGCGTCAGTCGTAGTACTAAATTGCATTCCCTTAGGCACTGAACGGATACGGTCAATTTTGTTCTCAGTGACAAGCCAACGATAACAAAGTTGAGGTGTTAACTACGTAGCAGGCAAGTGATTGGGAAATGAAAAGCATTCTGATCATTTCACCTACGAGCTGAATCATAACACACAACCATTTTTCAGTTAAAAGTAAAACTATGAAAACTACATTTTGAAATACATAATCAGTATCTTTAATTCTAACGATGTTTATACGGTTAAAGAAATATTTATTTATATATTCCCTTAAGCATGAATTACTACTATTGCGGGAAGTGACCATTAGGACTCTCTCTACATTCACAGGATGATGCAGCCAGCACAACTCTGAGCTGGATGTATGAACAAATAAGAAATACCACTTATCAAAATGTTCTCTTACCTTTAAAATTATTTGTTTGTCAATCTGTAAAGGGTTCACCTGTGTAATTATAATGATGTTAAACTTCACATTTAAAGACAAATATAAGTGGTTTTGACAAGTCTTCCTTATGTGCAATCAAATGATGAGATGTTCTCCTTCAGTGCAAGTGCAAAACAGGCAGCTAAATCCTTGATTATGAATTTTAGTGAAATCACAGCAATAAAAGGAAGACTGAGTATATAATATTGACAAGTAATTATCAAACATATTCAGAAATACCATTACCAAGACATTTTTATGGCTGTCTCTTGCAGTGGCTTAGCCTCAGTCCACCACTAAGCTCATCACCTCACCATTTCAAGGGTTAGAGTACAAGCTTGTGTATACTAATGGAGGTTTTTTTCTTTAGCTTAGCTAGTAGCACTCACTGTAGTAAAGTCAAGCCTGCACTGAGACTGACAGTTGTTGAAGTAACAGCATAGTAGGACATAATAAAATTCAGGCACTGAAAATGAATACTTACAAGGATGATAGGGTTGCAAAACTCTTCAGCTGATAGCTTGCTAGACAGATATTTCCACAAGAGAATAAAATAAGAAGTGAAATTGTAGGTTAAGTTAGTTTTAAGTTAAGTAGTACCCTTTCCCTGCTACTGTTTTCAGAAATAACTATGGCAATTGAGAAATTTAGGAGATATATAATATATAGATATAAGCACTCACACACGTAATGAGAAACCAGCATAAAGGTCTGTTGTTAGAAACACAGGAACTGGAAGACGAACAGCTGTAACCTGCGCATGTGCAATGCCTCATTAGTAAATGTAATGGCCGTGATTTTCCTCTCATAAGAACAAAATTAAGTACATCTGTTCTTAACTTACTGGCAGTTTCTTGCTTGAGATTTGAGCCAGTTGCATGGCTCTCATAAAGCACAATACATCTTTGATGGAAACTCCGGCGGGATGCTGTTGGCTTCAATGTCAGCTTGATCTAGGTTTTCACGCTCAGGAGTTTAACAAAACATGGCATCATCATTCACAGACCTAGACCCAGACTGGTTGTTATTAAAAAAAAATGAACACATTAAAACCCTTTAACATTCACATTAAAGATTTCATACTGATGTCAAAGTATGGGGACCGCTATGGGCAATGCTAACACTTCTTGCTAAATGACGTGAGGTTTTCCCCGGAGACCTAGTTCCCAGCTTTATGTGATTGCATTAGATACGCACTTTTCAATAGCAAAAAAGTGAACATGCAACAATGGGGAGAAAGTCCTGATTCTTTCACTCTCACATTTTACAAGAAAAGTTCAGAATATAAATGTGAAAAGGCGCCTAAAAAGAATCCAAAGTTCATGAAGACGTTCAGAATATGTGTTAAAATCTATAACATATATATTATGACACACAAATGTTTAAGATTTGGAGCCTGTCTTATGAGGTCTTGGTTTGGGGGTTTTTTTTCCACATTTCTAACTCTTGGAATTTCAATATAGCGAGGAAGACTTAAGAAAACAGCCATACTTACATCACATGTTGTTTTCTTTTGTTTTCTCCTCCAGCACATTCTTCAGGTTCCTTCTGCACACCAGGAATTTGAAGGGAGTAGAATACAGGGGAAGGTATCTTCCTGTGCAGAAGAAATTCTGAAATCACTCAAAAATCCTAGTTTTAAGCTCATTTTGACAAAATCACTATATCTATTGATGATAATCATTTTGTCTGTACCATTTATTTTTAGCATGAAATTATGTAGATTTTAAAAGAGGTGGGCCTGATCAAACATACTTGGTTCTACTTTGAGGAGCAGGAACAATCAGGGTAGCTCTGAACAATCTACAGCTCTTCTGGTCTTTGTACTTATTATTTCTACTGAGAAATGGTTAGGAAACGAGGTCACATCATCTGTCTTGAGATCTATCAAGGATCTCAATGTCTCTTGAAGACTCTGTGATCTTTTAGTATTATATATGCAATGCTAAAAACAGAGGAACATGGTCTTAGCTAAGGTCTGCAGTCCTTTTTGTCCTAATTTTCATATTAGTGTTAATTATTGTATGTCATTATTGATGAAATTATATTAACGAGCTTGCAGAATCTAAGAGGATAGATGTACTTTAGTAACAATATTCTTTTTTTTTCAGTTTGGTTTTCAACACTACAAGATATTGCATATCCTTTTCTTAAATCTTTTCAGGATTGTTTCTGCCTCCCCAGGCTATTGTTTTTCCAATTATTTGGGTTAAACAGTAAGATATTGCAAAGTGGACCTTTCCAAGCAGTTAGATTGAGCTCTGTCTCCCTCTCTGCATCTCCACCCTGTTCAGCATTCTTCCCATCCTCTTTAAATAACCTGCATCCTTCTCTTTGTCTAAATGATTCTAATATGAGATCCTATTAGGACAGCATAAATAATGCATATCTAGAAATTGCACCATTGTGTTGTTGCTACTTTCAACTCCTTGACAAGATTTGTGTTAGGAACCACTGTTAACTGCCTAAAGGCAGTATGATATTTAATGAAATTTTCACAATATTTAACAAAAGGCTCATGTTCCCAATATAATTTTCTTATTTACGTTTCCTCCACCTAATTTTTTTCAGGAGGTAGAAAACACAAGTTTCTTACAAGGAGCTTGTATGAGCCTATGACCCTACATCACTGTTATATGAACTCTTTCTTTAGTGACATGTTTTAGATTGATCAACATTTTTCTCTCTCTTTTTTCCTTCCTTTTTCTACCTTTCTTTCTTTTCTTCTTTTTGTGACATCTGGTTTTTTTCAGCTGTCTGGGATAGGAAATGAGGAGCACTTTCATAGCGCTCAAAGGAGACTTGGATTGCCTGTCTTTGCTCTAGCATCGACAGGTACCATTCATTTTCCATGTGAAATATTGTTTTGGAATGTTGTAAAATGATATTCCCTTTATGTCTCAAATTATTCCTACAGTATTGGTCAAAAAAATGAGAAACACCTAATTTTGAAGTATAGTCATAAGACCAGATCACAAATGTAATTCAATGTTCTTTGTATAAAGTTTTTCCACTGGTTGTTCTGATGATGAAAGAAGTGTTGGGAATTTATGAACTTGTTTAGCAAGTGTGCTTTTTGTGAGTTTTTTATTCATGAAATTGAAAAGTGAAGCTGGGAAAAGTCCCTGCAAACTGATACACTACCTGATCTGGCCAAGAAAAGGTCATCCTTCATGGAGTCCTGGTTTATTAACAGGGATAACATTTTTATTCAATCCTATATGAACCCTCACAGCTGGATTTTTCCCCACAGCCTGTGTAATTCTCAGATTCATTCTGTAATGTATGCCCAGATCAGACTGTAGACAGACACACATTCAAACTATCCTCACCTATGATTTTCCCCAGTAACATAATAAAAACAGCTGTGTGAGTGAGTCAGAAAAATTACTGAGCACTTTGCTAGGAGAATTGATCTAAGGAGGACAAAAAACCCTACAACAGGTAAATTCGTTGGAATTTGCACCTTTTCAGGCTGCAACAACAATGTGTGTTCCGAAAACTTCAGGATGGCAGGTACCAAGATTCACTGAATATCACAAAACTGTTATTGATTCAAATTCTCCTCTGATTACACCTTTCCAAAATTCAAATGTCACCCACTAAGATTACTGAACAGAGTTTGAGAAGGGCCAACAATCCCATTTTAACATTCAGGTGCTTTGTTATTTGGGACAGTTTAAAAGAAGAAGAGCATTGAATCTGGAACCACTTCAGAATGCAGACCATTGTTAAGCTCAGGCTGCCTAAAAAATGAAGACAAATTAAAGAAAATGGAAAGTGATTTCCTGTTCCCTGTGTGCAGAATTACTTGACCAACATTGTGAAAACTATAACATTTGTAACTGTAAAAGTTATTAACCAAACGTCCTCCAGCTTGAAGAGGCCTTGTTTCCTACATCTCATCAAGACTTAAGACGTGGGACAAGACTGAACTGCTAATTTTGACCACCATTCTTATGTCAAATTTTGCATTATGACCTCTGAAAAACATTTGCTTAATTAACATATGAAGCATATTAAATTAGTCACTTCTGTTCAAGGATTGTTTCTTTGTGGTGGAGGGCATTTTTTTGTGGGTTTTAGTTTTATTTTTTATTAATACTTCAGAGCAACAGTTAGGAATGGGCATGTTTATTTCAAGAAGATGAGTTTCGGAGGTTGAAGCAAATGAGAAAAGAAGGCTTAGAACAGTAGCTCTGCCTTAAGTATAATTAGTTTTATTCAACTGTTATTAATAACTGTAGCATATTTCATCCGAGAACCTAAAGTGGTGGTAATACTGTGGATACGAAATGTCAAATCCAGAACTTACTAATTAAAAAAAAAAAGTGAAATAGATGTTGAGTCTAAGTTCAAGTCTCTGGATACTAGCTTGCCTCTGTGTGTGTAGGGCACGAACTGGACACCCTCCTCCACCAGTTTCAGCCCTTGCACTATTCCTGCTCTCATCCCATACAAACAGCAGTAGCTCAGCTTGCTCTTTTGTCTTGCGACTACACCTATCCTCATTATACTCCTTTATTTCATGGTTATGCAAGAAAATGATGACAAGAAAATGACTGAAAGGCAGTGGTGGTTGAGGCCTGAGTCAGATTGCTCAACTATATCTACAGCATGGCACCTGCATAGGAACCTACACCTAATACCCTTGTGGTGGGAAGATGAGGAATTACTTACCTGGCTTGCTGGAAATTGTATTTGCTTCTTCCACTCAAGCACACAGATTCTCCATGTCCGCATTTAGGTAAGCATGAACACAGCTGTACCCTGGAGCAGACCGTTTTCTAAAGGTTATGCGAGTTCACACTGAGATAAAACCATTTTGCTGTTGTTGTTGGCCAGTACACTGTTATTTGAACTTGTGGGGTAAGCAACTCTGTCTTATTTTGTGGACTAACAGAGGACATGAGCTCTAGACCAGGCTCTGTAGTGCTTTTCAACACTATGCTTGCTTTAAAAGGAACAGAAGAAAAATAAAACAAAAGAGAAAACATTTCTATATCTATTGTTTTAGGGGCTCAGAATCAAAGTTTTGCTTGGTGTCATGTGTATCAGTGGAAAGAATGTGGCAGGGCTGCAGGCTGTCCCCTCTTTTTCCTCCCAGTTTCCATTTAAAGGCCCAACACATTTGAGAAGAACAAATCTGTTTCCTATTTTCTACACAATAGGGACAAAACTTTTTGCTTCAGGGGACAAAAAAAAAAAAAAAAGGCACAAACAAACCACCAAACAAGTTCATGAAACAACCCCCAGCACAAGAGAAGAGACTGCAGAAACCAGAAAATTCAATAGGAGACACATAGCACAGTAAGATTTGCCAGATGTGAAGTTAACATAACAGGAGCCAGGGGACTTGCAGGTCTGTTCTTTTTTCTAGCAGTTATTTCCTGGGTGCCTTTAAGTAAGTGAGAGAATTGTCTTTTTAGCCAGCTGTGGTGTGTTCAGTCCCTGACTCTACAAGTCACATGTGTTTCATGTTGCCTCAGGTTGCCGAAATGAGGGCAATAACAGTCCATTTGTCTATTCCTGCTCCCAATTCCTTACAGCAAGTACTTGTTTCTTTCTTTCAGTTTTTATATAAACCCAAGGAGGAAGGCCTTGATAAGACCTAAATAATAGTCCTAAATGCTAGGATCTGAGCACCCTGACCTAACTTCAAAGTTTACCCTGTGTCATGGTTTGAGTGTGGGGTTGGAACAGATGTCCCCACCAACCTCAATTAGCTTAAGTTTATACTTCACAGCACTAGAAATTCTGTGCATGTTTTAATAAGTAGATAGGTTTGTTGTGAATGTCTGCACATTGCCAAACTGAGCTTTGGGATCCAGACAGCTTTCTACAGTTCCTACAGCCTTCTTGTGGGAGGTTACCCATGGTGACTCCCACATCCATCTTGGACTCAGCAGGCTCATAGATCTGTGTACAGCTGGTGAGCCATAACCCATCTCACATTAAACAGGAGGTGCAGTTAAGCCTGTTTCTGATGTGAGATATCTAGGAAGAGCAAAGACAATTTGTGAAGGCAATCAGTCACTCAGAGAGGGTGAATCCCTCCCTTCCCTCCCCAGATGGCTGCAGGTAGAGTAAACAGAGATTTCTCTGACTTGGAAAAGGCTTTGAGCCAGTCTCCCATTGGAGGCAGACCTAGAGACCTCGAGCAAAATACATACCTCCTGCCATTAAGGAGCTGTGCTGTGTTTGGCAGAAGAGGATTTTGCATGTACCGCCTGTGAGCAAACAGCCACCAGAGAACATACTGAATTTGTAGCATCCATCTCCCCTCCTCGTAAAACAATCTATCAAGAGTTGACTAAATGCTGTGGCTGCAGAACCTAAGAGAGCTTTGTTTCCACTTGAGTAGAAAAAACATCTCATGCTGTGTGTCCGAAGGAAGCCCCCAGTCACCTGCTTTTGTTTGCATGTGTCGTTTCTGTGATCTAGTGAGGATACGTGGCAAAGAGCCACAAAAACCTCACATATTGGTTGCGAGAGAAGTGAAGCAGCAACGGTGAGGTTCAGTATGTCTGGGTAAAACAACAGTGCACATCCGAGACAATCACAACTAAGTATCGCTGTCTGGAAAGAGAAAGTTAGTTTCTGACATCAAAAAGCTTCATCACCCCAGGAGATAGCTAGAAAGAAAGAATCTAAAGCAGAAAAACTACCCCTAGCCAATTGCAATGATGTTTCTGAATTACCCACCATTCCCAAACACTTGGATCCAAGACCTTCACATAAATATAGTAATTCTTACAGATGTCTTTTTTTTTTGGATGACTGAGTTGAGACACTGAAAAAGGCTGTAATTTAGACGGATCTCTGAATCTGTGTTCTGGAAAGATTAATATCAGTGTTTGCTAATAAAAAAAAAAAAAATCCAGATACTGTATTTTTGTCTTTTCAAAATCAGGATATAGAAAATTGTAGAAGCTTTTAAAAGAAGTCTGAAACATGAGAAGGTTGGAGAGTATTAATATTCCAAATCAAACAGTGCCTCGTAATCCTCATTAGCCTTCATTCTCTTTCCCCCACGCAGGTGCTTAACTTCTGGCTACAGGTCTTACCTCCTTCGTTGTTAAAGGGGATAAAACACCCAAATGATCTGCAGAGCACTGCAATACCCAACTAGTTCTCACAGGAGTAGGTCATGTTTTAGGGATGGGTACAACAGGTACAATTCAGTTTGACTGGAAATCCAGTGTAAGAATATCAGGGTGACCTGTGAAGTCATGTACTCATGCAGATACAGACACACTGCTCACATGGTTTTATATTATGGGACATTTCAATCTTCAATCTACAAGCTGCCCATTAGTTTGCCATAACATTAGTTCTGGTGTCATCGCTGTGAATCTATATCAAATTTCAGGCCTTCGCTGCAACATTAGGTGGCACGTAACTGAGAATTATAATGGAAAAACCTAAGTGACTGAAAAGACTGTGGAGAACTTTTAATAGCTATGTTGCACTGAGGTGGTTAGTGGTTAACTAGTGGTTAGTTATCCAGTGACCACTTATTCTGCAATCATCTCAGATACAACTGATTGTATCTACCCTTCCATCTTTCATTTGGTAAGAGGCAGAAGGGAGAGACAAGGAACAAGAATGAACAGCCAGAATAATGACCCCTTAAATTTATATGGTGCCTTGTATCCCAAGATTACCTACTTCAGGGAAGATACTGGGATCCATTAGCAAAACACAGATACTCCTGGAACTAAATATATGTTCATAAATAGAGTTACAAAGACCAGAGCTTGTTAGATTATCATCAGTTCTGTCAGCAAAGAAATTTATGAAATACATACACGCATTAACAGAAGCAGGCAGGTAATCACACCCTGTTTCTAGCAAACACAATACTTAGCCTGCTAGCTAATTATGTCAGCAACAACCCCCCAAATCCAAGACACCAAACACTAATCTGAATCATGTAACAGCATTTTTTGTCTTGTGATGGTTCAGGCTGGATGAGGCTTTAGGATTCAAAATACCATGCAGAGCTACCTTTTTAATCTTAGTGTTTCATTTTTAAATGTCTTCTTCATTCTCCTATCATCCCTAAAACCCCAAGAAAACCACAACAAAAAGTCCTTTAACTACTATGTACCCTCCACCTTCTGTCCAGCATAACAGAACACTCAAGTGAACTGACCTACACCCAGCCTTCGGTGAGAAGCCTCCTGCTTTCTTCTAAGTTCTGCAGAATGCTGCATCCAAAGCCGAAACCTCACAAATGCGGGAATTACCCCTTGCAGTTTCTTGCCAAGCCATTAGGGGTTTGATGGCAAATGCAGAACAAACTAGGCTGCAGTCAAAAGTTCTTCTGGCCATCAGTGCTACTGATTTTTGTTAATCCCCCTGATCAAATAGCAAACTGATTACAGATATTAACCAGGCAGTGCTTCACCTGGCTTCCTAGCATGCTACCAATTATCCCTTTGAGTTTAAGTCCCAGCAGGTAACTCCCATTTCATATCCATGGGACACAAAATCTTTCTTTTCTGGGTCTTGGGATTCCCAGCTCACCTTCCTACCTGTGGGATTGCTTGCCTTACTGAATAAGAGCAGCTGGATCCACACAGTTGGCACACTCACCTTTAACTCCAGTTCCTGACAAACAGACACACACATCCTGAGTGCCACTTAAGATGATGGACAGATGGGGCAGAAGAAGAAAGGGAGCAGCTCTGAAGGTCTCCTTGTCCCGTGGTATGCCTGCTGGGAACCAATATGGCTCCAAACATAATACTCCTGTATCAATATCAACCCTTGAATGTGAAAATATGAGACCCACACCTTGAAATTATGGGACCACTTCCAATATTTACCTATTTTTAAACTTAACAACCTTGGCAACATCTCGTACAAGCATCACTACCTAGTTTAAAAGATCCCTTGTGAGAGAGAACCACATATTAACTGCAGGGAAATACTGACGTCACTTGGCTGCAGTGAAACTGTAGGGGTTTTGGTAGGGTTTTTTTTTCCAAAGCAAATGATTACTGTCAGGATATTTTTTTTTTTTCTCCTGAGAATGATTTTTTTTTTCACTGTAGTTACATTTCTACTATGAAAGTCTTAGCTTTATAAAGAAATGGTTATTACATTTCATAAGTAAAGAAAGGTTGCATGAAAAAGGGAATTCCTGACTTAAGAAAGTGCACTACCCTATGAGAAAGAGATTTATATATATATA
>NW_010229629.1:23569-33886 GCF_000690775.1 Eurypyga helias | reverse complement strand
GCCTCACCATGGTCTGTACCATGGGGGCTGCCAGGGAAAATCTGCTCCGGTGCCTGGAGCACTTCCTGTCCCTCCTTCTCCATACACCTCGGGATCTGCAGCGCTGTTCCTCTCACATATTCTCACTCCTCTCCTTGGCTGCAGTTGCACAGTTATTTCCCCCCGTTCTTAACTATGTTACCCCAGAGGCACTACCACTGTCACTGATGGGCTCGGCCTTGGCCAGCGGCGCATCCGTCCTGGCCAGTGGCGCATCCGTCATGGAGCTGGCTGGCATCAGCTCTGTCAGACATGGGGGATGCTTCCAGCAGTTTCTCACAGAAGCCACCCCTGTAGCCCACCCCCCCACACTACCAAATCCCTGCCACACAAACCCATTACAATATCTCAATCAAATTCTGGCTTGAGAAATGAGACCTCGTCTCCATATGAAAAAGATAAATCAACCTAGAATACACAAATGCAACTTTAAAGGAGAATATCTATTCTAGATCAAACGCAGATGCAGAACCCACAACTTCAGATTAACAGCATCTTCCCAGTTTAGCTTAATCTACTTTGAAAGCAAATTACTCCGCTTGGCAGAAGCACTCTTTTTCTCCAACTAAAGCATCCTCACACCGGAGCTACCATGAAGTAGGTTCCCAAGAGCAAACCCGTGTGTAGCCGAGGCATTGTTTCCTGCAGACTGGAGCCTCTCACTGTGCCTTCCCACTCTAAAAATGCTGTAAAATGCAGGTACAGAAGGGCTGCTTTGCTTCACCCGGCAGATGAGTGCTTCCCAGTGCTGGGTTACACGGCTATTCACGGCCTCTGCAGAAGAATGAGATGCCACCGTCAGGTGAACAGTATTTTACAGTCTGGATTTTTCTCGACTGAAGACAACTTTTTTGCCTTTTGGAAGGGTTTATAAAACGTCCTCTAAACGTCCTATGTTAAAATAAACAGAATCAATCAGCGCGGTCTCCAAGCAGGATCTCCTCAACACATCTCAAAAGGCTTTGCACGAAGTTTCCGGCCCTCGACAAGGAGCATCTCACGGGGGCAACACACTCCAGCTGATTGCACAATGACAGCAAGTGCCAGGAAAACTCCCAAGTCTAATCTGAGAGCTGACACTGACTCATTGTGTGGGCTTGGGCAAACCACTTAACCTCTCCACATCTCAGCTTTTCTGCCCATAAATGAGGGTAATAATACCAAGCTCCGTCTTTCCCCAGGGACTGATAGGGAGCCTTGGGTTTGTATGGCACTTTGGAAACATGAAGTGCTACATGAGTGCTAAGTACCATTATCTAGAACTTCCACTGTCACTCTGACATGTGGATGCAGCAGATGCTGGTGGGAAGTGGCCCACAGGGAAGACTCTGGCCAAACGGAACATACCAGTTTACCCTGAGTTTTCCCGGGAAGATGTTCAAGCAGCAAAAGGCAGACTTAAGGTCCCCTCCTCCCAGAAATACCAGTCATTTCTAGTACAGCATTTACCCAGTGCAAGGGCAGTGCAGAGCCAGAGAGGAGTCCATTCATCCCCTCAGACGGGTACTGCTCTCCTGCTGACAGCACAGGGGGAGGGAGAGTGCCTCAGCTTTAGTGGCTCTATCTGAAATCCATCATGCCTCCAAACAGCCAACCAGAAAAACAGGAGAGTTTCTTTGAGCTTTTCTCTGAAACACCACCTCACGGCTGTATCTGCCCAGGCGTCAATATTCACAGGCGAAGCACAGTAACAAGAAGTACACAAACCCTTACACCACCCAAGCACATGCTCACTCCAGAAGCTGGGCAAGCAACACCCAACTCTCATGAAGCACTGGTGGATGTGACTTAGCCTGTTTCTTGCTTTGCTCATTTCCCGACCTCCACAAGCTGGATTCAGGTCCTGCAAGGGACGCTCAAGCTCCACAGGCTCTTCCAGGCACGTCCTAGAGCGAAGGTGGGAGATAAGGTGGAGCAGATGCCCTGCTGCTTACGCTTCACCAAAACCCTTGTTGTGGCCATAAGCGGATGTTAAAGATACTGTTCGTCTTGGACACCTGAGCTGGAGCTTGCATGTCCTTGTTTCGCCTCAGTGTCCCCTTCTGCCCCCACCTACCAGTTCACTTAAACTAGAAAATATTTCCTAATTCGGATGACTAGGAAAAGATGGCCCCGAAAAGTACTGATGGCAACTGAACAGATACATAGATGGTCTGCATGCCCGTATAGTGCACATCTCATGAACGTGTTCTGCAACAGCACTAAAAATAGCATTGTTTCACCTGGAAGAGCAGTTAAGCCTCTCTAGGAGATGAGGAGGATCGGGGAAGCAGAGATCTCTTGTAGGCTGTTATTATCACTAATGAGTTTATTTTCAAATCAAAGTTGACTGTTATTCATGACCAGAAAGGGGTGGAAATTTCAAAACAGTCCTAAGAAAATACTTCGAAATACTAATGCTGGTTTCTTCCTTTCTGTGTTTATGTAACGTACAAAACCAGGGCACCTGAGCTAGATTAGCTTTACACTGGGCTCTGTAACAAATAAAAGAAATTCATTAACTGACAAATCTAACCTCCTTCTGTGACTACACCAGCAAATGAATTCAGTGGTAAGGACACTTGCCAAGACAGTGAATTTTATGCAAGTACTGGAGAATCTTTATGGAAAATAAACTTTTATTAATTAAAGAGTATCATTTGCTGCTCAACGCAGAGAATGGAAACACATCACATGTTCCCCATCTCTGCTCAGAGGAGCTCCAACACTAACTGGCTCTGAAGAACAGCTCGTGGATGATCTCCAAGGCAAAACGCTGAGACTTGTGCATGAGTAACAAACAGAGTTTCAAGAAAAATCACGATCTCTTCAGTGATCCTTAACTAACAGGAAAAGCAATTCATTTCGCTGCACGAATGATTAATTATAAATTATTAAATCCAGATCTACTCAGGATACTTACCCCAGGAACCAACTGCTCCAACATGTCAACAACTTTTGTTTTCTAAATCTCTGAAACCAATATCGATTCAAAATGCATATGGAGCCCGATTTTCCACGGAGGATATGGCATGCATTTTCAGTGCCCAGTATCTCCAGCCCTGGCCAGACTCAGGTTGGGGCAGCAACTCGACCTCCCCACTCTGGTCTTTGGAGACAGCCTTTTTCAAAAAGGACACTGCAGTTACTTTTATCCCCTTCCCTCTCTCCTATCAGGACGGAACACACAGGCAAGTATCTGGAGAGCAACATCTTACCTTCCCCAGCCCTATCACACAGGAGAGTGTATCTCCCAACTAAAAATTTGGGGAGAAGCCTGCCCACAAGCAGAAGCGTTGCTGCATTACAGTGTGCAGCAGCCACGGAGGAGGCAATTTCCTGCCCGGCAGGAAGGCGGCGGAGAGCCCCCGGCTGCTCCCAGCCTCTTGCCTGCCAGCGAGCAACAGGCAGGGACGGGGCAGGGGAAGGAGAAATTCTGAAAGCAAGAGAAACTGCGGAGCTGCGAACACACATCCGAACACAAAGCAGCCAGAGGATGCGCGGATACGAAAATGGGATACATTATTATTCCATAAATTAAGTTAAAGCAACCTCAGCACATCCCAGACCTTTAATACCGGGCTGCTGCACACCAAGCCAGTTGGCTTCCAGCCTGCAAAATGTTTCAACTTCAGTCAACTGAGGCAAGACCCAGGTTTTATTAAAACAGGTTTATCTCTATGCAAATAAACCTCAACAGCTTTTGCGCCCTGAAGAAGCAACTTCGGTTTGCCGCCTTGCCCTCCTCCTCCCCGCCCACAACAAAACACACATTCAAAATCTGATGAGTAAAGAATTACCAGAAGAATTACCAGTTACTGCCTTCTGAACCTTGCCCGTGTGGGGCTGGTATGCAACAGGTTTCAGTGTTTGTTTTTATAATAAATAAAGCAAAAGTATGATGAGACAACGAAGCTCCTTGTCTCTCCTCTGCCTTCTTTGAAGTAGGCTTTTTGAGACTTAAGCAAAATTGTAAAGCGGTTAATAAAATAAAGGGCATTCCCATCTCGTATTTCAGACTGTTCCAAATAACCTAGACAGCCTTGAAATATCCAAGCTTGCCTGTCAGCTGTTTAACAAAGAAATACTAATAAAAACTAAAATGTATCTCCCCCCAAAACATACTTTCCCCCTTCTTAAATATTCAGCAGTCTGTCCCATAATCTCACTTTTCCTGATAAAAAGGGGGAAAGAAAAAGAAGGAAAAGAAAAAATGGTTTTCCAGGCAAGCAGCAAAACCTAAACAAAATTAAAGAAGCGTAAAGCCCAATTTGAACAGCAGACAACTATGCAGAGAACAGTGTGACCTTTCCTTATCACCCACTGACAAGCTTAATCGTTTCCAAACAAAAAAATGCTCTTTTCCGCCACTTCTTCGTCCCGCGAGCACCTCCAGCGTCTGCGTGGCCGGTAAGGAGTTAAATCTCCCACTATCCCCTGCTGCCTGCGAAAAATCACGGAAACAATTGAGACATTGTCCAGTGAACAAGACTCCCAGGGACTGACATTTTTGTTTATGTCCCAGTTCTCAGCCTGTCAATTTTCACTCCCAACGTTAAAAGCCCGGCTTGCCCCAATACAGTCTGCCCTCGGCTGAAAAGGCTCCACTTCATTTATTTTATTAAAGCAATGGCGTGTTTATGATTCAGAGCCCTTCCCATCCAAGGACCTGTTGGTCCCATCCCCCTGCCTTCCTCCTGCCCTGCAATAGCGACTTCCTAACTCCGAGGAGGCTTTGCAATGCCTTTTGCAGAGTGATTGCCAGGAAAAGAACTACGCTTCGGTTAAAACCCAATGTTGGCATTTTCCTGTGCTATCAGTATTCCTGTATTCCAGTCCCTTAAAGTAGCCTTTGACTATTAACTGGGGTAGGGTAGAAGGGAGTTGGACAGGAAGACAGAATGCCATGAACTTCAAAAAGGAAAATAAAAAAAAGAAATAAACCCCACGCCCACTCCCGATACCCAGCAGCAAAGTAGAAAATACACGTAATGGAGTAAAACAAACATCTTGGAGCAAAGCAGCATTTCCTCGGCTGCACTTCCTGCCTGCGTTTTTATAATGACCGGAGCGTCAGGCCTAAAATACATCCCTCTGCTTCACCCCCACCATCCTCTCCCCCCATTCCCAGTGCTTTTTTTTTTCTCTCTCGTTACGCTCTCCATACTTTATCTCCATGAAAAGCACACACAGCGGTCACCAGCGTTTCCTGTTTGCCGAGTGTGCTTTAACTATATCACACCCTCCGCCGCTGCGCTGGAATGCACAGCATATGGCATTGTGAAAGGGTTTACTGTCGAATAATGGCAGCAATGCAGTCCTGCTGGTTTATATCAAACCCTGTCACTCTCTTCACGGAGGTCTCCCTCGTGCTCTCGGAGAGGCGAGGTAAAACACACACACACACGCTACTTTGAGTCTCACGCAGGACCTCAGCAGCAGCCCGCCTGGATCGAGACCCGCGAACTCAAGGCAAGGAAGATTGCAGCTTAGAAAGTTGAGACTTGCAGTCACTCGTGGTTTGTTTCAAATCTTAGCCCTCACGAGGTCTGCAGGATCATTTTATAGATAGATGGAGGGGCTCTTAAAAAGTTTTTAGTTCCATGCCGCAATTCCAGGGGCACAGCCAGTCTGGGCTGGAGCATGGCTATGAGCCTGAGCCCCTCTTCTCCAGGGTGGCAGGGCTCAACTGCTTGAACTCCATCCCCAAACACAGCTTCATCTTCCCCTGCTTTCAAAAATCACCACCAACACGTTTGGTTATGAAAACATACATGAGAAAGTCAAACATAAACCACCACCTTTCACTTTGGGTCAAAGTTTCAAAACTGTATTTTCATTTAATTGCTCACAGGTTTATTTTTGTGAGGAGTTTTGTTTTGGTTGGTTTTTTTTTTAAGCAACTTTAAAAGAAAAGGACTCACAAATAAATAAATAAAAGTGCTGCTTCCAACTGTAGTCAGGTTTAGCTAAGACGCTCACAAAGGTTATACTTCAAAGTGCTTTTTGTGCAGATCTTGAAATGCCTTCCCATGCCCGGATGCATTCGGCCAGCAGACGCTGAAACGAGTAGCAATACTTTTAAAGCCCATTGAAATGCATCCAGCCACCCTCTCTTCATAAAAGGAAGCCTTACTTAACAGGCATTTATTATTGCTGAACTAGGGTTGAAAGTTCAGTGTCCTTATAGACCAAAATTATCAAGATTTGAGTTTGCAGCCCACATTTAAGTCCTAATGAGCTATTGTACCACACTCACTGCTATTAACTCTTTGATGTCAGGAACCCATGTTGCTCTTTTAAACATCTCATAGATGTCCAAGGGAAAAAGTGCAAAGCTCACCTGTGTTGAAGGACAGGTGAGAGACTGCATTTTTTTTTCCCCCTTAGTCCCCTCCAGCAAAATATGCAAAGACAACTACAGCATTAAATATGTATGTCAAAGACAGGCTAGCCTACCAGTTCGGACTGTGAACTTGGGAGTCAGGGGAGCTGTACATCGCCCCCAGCTTTGCCATGATCTGATATGCAGAACACGTTACCTTTCTGGAAAAGCGACATGAGCATACGGCGCCCGTCACACCACACGCGTACAGCAACCGAACCACTGCCATGCCTTGACCCATCTTCCCTGAACCTGAGCTCTCTGGGGCAGGGACAACAACCTGCTTTTCTGAGAGTAGCTTGCCTATTAGATCCTCTTAAATACAGGTAACAATACAGCGACAACAAAATTACCTTTAATTTGCGCCTAGCGCTTTGACCTGCTCGTTGTGCAATCACAGCAGTGAAATATGGTGTCCGCAGGGAGATGCCACCATCAGGCTTGGATGGCACTTGGGAAGAGAAAGGTCCCTAATTTTCCAACCCCAGACTCATGCACCCGATCCCGACCACCAGCAGACCGGAGCAGGATAATGCTTTAATGCAAGAACCACGAGCCCAGCTCGGTGCCTGGGGAAGGAGCAGCTGAGTCAGCCAGAAAGAGAACAGGTCGCCAGCTCTTCGGCCGTTCTCCTCTCCCATCACTGCTGGGGCTGCTCCCTCACATTTTCTCACCGTTTACTCATCCCACAGATTCCTCAGCACAGCGATCTGAGGTGGCCAAACGATTGCCTACGCAGGAACGGAGCCTTAACAGCCCATCTGCGGTGTGAGCAGACGCTCCCTGGACGTGCTCAGGGCATGATGAGCAGAACAAGTTACTGCAGGGAGAGCTTCGCCGAGGTCTTACGGCACCTCTGTAAGTGCCCGGCCACGTGCTCAACTCCGCACGCAGACCCCAGCAAAACTGCACCTTCAGTCCAAACGGCATCTCCTACCCCACATTTACCCCTCAGGCAGCAATTGCAGAGCAACCAACGTGCCTGATACGCACCAGAGCTTATCCCAAGGTAACCTGTCCTGGCCATAACAGCCCTTTAATGAGGAGCAGGTTCTTTCATGTCCAGTACATGACTTCCCTCCAAAGAGCTCGGCATGCCTGAAAAGCATGGAGATGGGAGTCAACATGGAGCAGCTACGACTTTAGCAATTCAAACCCTTGCTTGCTTCATATTAATTAACCACGTAGACATGCCCAACACGCAGCGAAGGAAGTTCTGCCGCCAGGGAAAACTGTGTGTGCTGCAGCCATTTGGGGTTTTCTATGGTACTGCTTCCATGCAGGTGCTTGGCAGGAGAAGCGTTCACGGCTGTAAATGCACACCAAGAAAGTCTGGAGGCTTTCAAGTCCCTTCACGCTGCTTTCCCCCATAAAATACCATTCCCTTATTACAAGGGAGTCACAGCCTCCTAACACACAATACTGACGACATGGAGCTCCGTGGGCGCACAACAAGGTGAAATTCCGTTGTTTTCTCTTTCCTCTCCTAGACCCTATCCCTCCCAACCAGGGGAGGAGTCCATGGAGATTTTGTGCTTTTCCCAGTAGGCAGATGAGCCACAAAAGACCAAAACCCTCCTTCAGAATGTCTCCTCCTCCTACAGCCCTGGGAAGAAGTGTCAGCACAAGGACAAGCTCCAGACGAGATTAGCTCGGCACACGCTATTCCTTTTCTCCCTCCCTTTCCTTTCTCAGCACTTGCTAGCTGGGGCACGGGCAGAAGCCGTGACTATCTCTCACAAAGGGGCTTTATTTCATGTAAATGTTCATTTCCAGTGCCCAGACTCAGAAAAGCGTCGCTACACAAGACAATACTTTAAGCAGACACTTAAATGTCGTCCTGAACACAGATGGACATCAGCTCACGTTTAATGATTTCTTGAATCAAGGCCTAAAAAGTAAAAAGGAAAGGGAAGGGGAAGCTAGTTTCCACAGTAATAGTAGTTGAGAAGTCTTTGAGTCCTGCCAAAAGGAAAAATGAGTGTCAGAGAACCGCTTGCCTCTCCTAGGAAACTAGCACAGGCCCACTGCTTTCTGCAGGCAAGCACTGCAAGGCCCAGGGATGCCATCGAGTCTCTAATGTACACAAAGAAAGTAGAGGGGGTAGGGTTGCAAAAATCACCCCAACCACCAAACAAAAAAACCCAAACAAAACCAAACAACAAAAAATAATACCCAAAGACTGGGTTACTCCTTAATTCCATCCAAAGGCCAGCCAGAAGGCACCCATCCTCTTGTACACACACACACGTGGGTTCAGATCACGCATTACCCCCTACCAGCCTATCCCTCGTTACAGCATTCCCACACAGGCGAGCCTGGCCGCAGAGCCCCTGCTTGCTGGGGTAGAGGAAGGACTGGTTCAGCTTCCCCAAACTTCCTAACACCGAGAGATGAGACATATGGTATAACTGGCACGAGCACTCATGGATACGCAGGGTCCCGGTAGCACCTAAACAGCATCAAAAGTAACCTTCCTCTAAGGTCCAATATACGTTGAGACTTTACGCATGGATTTTAAAAACTACTTCAGTTTCTTTTTTTTGGTTTTGTTTTCCTGTGGGGCTGCAGGGTTTTTTTCATGCCTCTAAAAAGGCAGATGTGGAAATCATCAGTTTCTTAAAATCAACTCTGGCAAGGTAATTAACATCTTTCTGGCCGCACTGGTAAAACAGAGGAGTGAGCAATGCTTCCCTGCCTCAGAAAAAACACACAATGATTTTGCTCACCAGTACCTGTCAAGTACAAGCAAGGCTTCAAGGCAAGGTCCCCTGGAACCAGACCCCTGCTACCATCCTGCTGCGGATTCAAACCTAAGTCTGTTTGACAAAAATTTCTAGCTTTGTTTTGTGAAATTAGGCCCAGAACATTGCTTGGGGAGAGTTTAAGGGAGGGAGACTGTTTCAAGAAGGCATCACTCCTTGTTATCTGCAACATCTCTCACTCTCCAAAATGGGTCTGGCCCCTGTCAAATAAGCCTGCATAGGACAGAGGAGAAAGCTTCCCTCCTTTTTATGCAGTGGTTTGCTAAGCAACTCCAGTTTCTTCTGCAAAAGAAGGTGCAGATGTGTTCCATCCAGAAAATGAAGCATCCCATGAATAATCTAGTCCCAGACCGCTTGAACGGGTGAGAAGAGCAGTAATCCCAGACTTCAGCAACTTGGCAAACAAACAGTCCTGAGCCCAGCAATACCAGCTTCCTTCCTTTCTTTTTAATGGTAAGTACACACTGTTTTCTTTACTACAGCACCTGGACACAGTACACAAACCTTGTTTAGACAGAAAATAGGAGGTTCCTATTCAAGTGGGCTCGTCTGCATGGGGAAGTTTTTGTGCAAGGGCTCAAGTGTGAATTGAAAAATGCAGAACAACTATTTCGAATTATCTCTCCGTGTGGACACTGTTATTCAGCAATAAGAGTTTCTTTGTGAGATTTAGCTTAATCCGTTTCCAAAGCGGATTAAGCTAAACTGCACAAAGGACCTCTTACTGCTGAGTAAGAGTGGCCGCATGGAGAGATAATGAGGAATAGTTATTCTGAGACAGCTACTTCAACTGCATATTCCGGGCTTTTCCACTCTGCAACAACAAGTCCAAAGCCATACTGCAAAAAGGAAAGACTACGCTTCTAGAAATTTGGGCAAAAGTAGTGCCGCAGCTGTATCATACCCATTAAACCTTCTGCTCTGCACACGATGGCTGCTCCTGCTCCAGTCAGCACGGGCTCTGGCTGCAAACCAGGCTGCATTATTCAATATCTACTTCTCTAAGCTCCAGACTGAATCCAGCCACAAACTTCAGCTGCAGACACGGTGCGCGGGGAGAAGGACCTGCGGCGAGCGGTCCTGCCAAGTCTGCCACCCTCGGTACACATCATCTTTGATCTGACAGGCTCACCCATCTGGCTCTCCAGC
>NW_010229629.1:452-23436 GCF_000690775.1 Eurypyga helias | reverse complement strand
GCAGGAGAACGGATAACATTTAATTTCAGGCCCATGCAAGTCCCCAGAATTTAACAGGCATGTTCCAGCATAAAAACTGCCATGTGAATGAATCCAAAACACAGCTTAGGCTCCTCTGTGCTAAAACGCTCTCCTAAAACATCTTCCCAGCATAGGTTTCTACCCTGAAATGTTGTGCTCTGCAGTTTTACCGTATCCCAAACTAGCTAGTGTGAAAGGGCCAGAATTTAGGGACTCATATTTGCATTGGATTTGAGATGCAGTGGGTATTTTATAAACAAAAGATACAAGAGGACAACCTGCAGTAGATGCACTTCCAAGCACACTGAAGGCAGCATAGTCACGTCAAACATCTCTGATGAGAAAGTTTTCTTCTTGCTTCCCTCTCATCCAGGGTTTCAGTACTCAAATATATCAGAGAGGTATGTACTAGATATATTTTGGCATGCCACGACACACCGAAATGCCAAATTTCATGGCTCCAGCTCACAAGTAGGAGCTACAGCACAGCCCCTCCAGGACATCAAAACTGTGTCTGGTTCACTGTGATATCCTGATCTATAAACCTCCTCCTCCAGGAGGACCCACTGAGCTGTCTCCAGTAACGTCGGAGAAGCCTGGCCGTGCCTGGGAGTGAGGAGCACTGCAGCAATCTCAGGGTAAGCCACCCCGGCACCCACGCACCAGAGCCCTCGCAGGCACCGAGCACCAGGTTCTCCCACAGCGGTCAGGTAATCCACAAGAAACGGATGTTCAACAGATTGCACCAAGCATATCGTAACACCCCTACTCAGCTGCCTTCTCCTGAAGCAGCGCTTAGGGTTGCAAACTCCACAGTTTTACAGCCAGTCTAGCAATACTTGCTATTTTTCTTAAAGCATGGTAGCCTAGAAGTCAAGCGTTTAGGGAAGAACCTCAGCCTCCGCTCACTGCACACAGCAAGCTCCTGAACTGCTGTAGAGAAAAGTTTGAGACTGAGTGGAGTATACCCTGCAGGCTCAGGAACCAGAGAACAAATAAAGAGAATACAAAATGTATTATTTAAGAAACAGAAAACAAACAAAAACAACGGCAAAAAAACACCCACCAATCCTCATGATCTTTTGAGGCCTGACTCATGATCCTAGAACAATTGAGGTTGGCAGTACCATACATTTTACAGCATTTATTCACAGCTGAAATATCCCAACATCCAAATACTTCAGGGTTTTTGGAGCTACTCGCAGATCTCCTGACTACAACCAAGCGTGACAATTCATTCCAGCTGCCAATCCTGCCCCAAGGTGTCTTCTGAAGGTGCTTTAAGTGCTCACTGATGTTTGTAGAAGCATTAAATTCCTGCTCACTCTGCAGTAAGACGTACAAGCCTGCACATTTCCCCAGTCCCTATGTTAAAGCACAGGGGTTACCCCCCAGTACCTAAATAAGGGCTGTAGAGGAGAGACACTGTGCCACAGAGTAAACGCAACAGCATGAAGCACTCCCCTAAGGTCTTCACTATTTTGCAAACATATCAAATTACCAAGTTAATTACTTTTTAGGAGTCCACAATTCTTCTGTGCTCTACACAAACCAAGTGCTAGGTTTCCCATTCATATTTAGTGGGTACTGAATACAATGTGTGTGTTTTATAGGAATCCATCCAAAAGAATTTTATGGGGCTGCTGGTAGGTGAATTCTATACTTAGCCCTAAAACGTTCAGGTTTGAACAAAGATTTTTTTAAACACAGCCCTTCCCAATGAAAAATGAAAAGAAATTAGTGGTGAAAGATTTAGCCACAAAATTCTCAGCAAGTTTAATTTGTTCTGTGGCTTAATTCCATGCACCTCTGAAAATTCAGGACAAGATGTCTGCACACTTTTGGGCATGTATTAAAGAAACATTTTGTTTACTTTGCAACTGCCAGAGCAATTAGCCAAATAAAGTATAGAGCATTTAAAAAGGAGAGAGTCACTAAACAGCTTTCCAATGAAGTCTGCACATCATTTCTGCAGCGTGAGTCTCCGGGATCTGTGTGTTTGGTCCGTGCACCAAGGCACGACCTACCTGCCATCAGGGACTGCTAGGGCACCCGTCCAGCTCAGACACACAGCCCTCTCCTCCCCACCATGCACACGCCCCTCTCACTACCAGGCACTGACATGAACGATGCCCAACTTCCCTCCACACCACCATGCTCCTGCAATTCTCAGCAGAGTCTGCATACTCAGAGGATCGCCCTGCAGATCTCCAGGGTAAAGGGTGTCCCATTATGGGCACACACAGCCTGAAATCCAAGAACATCTCAAGAGGTTACTGCAGAGGAACAGTGAAGTCTCGAGCCACAGACAAAAAAAGCAAGAGCTTTAAAAGCCCTCTTGGGTCACTGCGAGTGGAAGTTGCAAGATGTTCCAGATGGCCTCATACATCCAGGACTGCATATACATCTGGCTGAACCCCACTTACGACAGAATCATAGAATGGTTTGGGTTGAAAGGGACCTTAAAGACCATCCAGTTCCAACCCCCCGGCCATGGGCAGGGACACCTTCCACTAGACCAGGTTGCTCAAAGCCTCATCCAGCCTGGCCTTGAACATTCCCAGGGATGGGACATCCACAGTTTCTCTGGGCAAACTTCTGGCCTGTTTGAAGGGACAGTATAGGTAAATTTTTAAATCTAAGACCAACCTCCTGTTTAATTGTAGGTATTTGTCTTTTCTTTCAAAGCGTGTATACGTAAACCACAAGAGACTGAAAGAAATCGGGGACCAAGCAGGGCAGACTGCCAGCTTCAACTCTACCCAACCTGGGAAACCACTCCCAATCCCTCCAAAACTGCCCAGCAGTCCCAGCGCTTCTATCCACGCACGTCAAAGAGGCTGAGAACAGAGAGTATGTTTCAGATGGTTTTCCCTTCAGTTTTGCTTGTCATATTATGTTTTGAAAACACATTTTTACCTCCTTAAGCAAAAAGTAAAAAAAAATAAAATAAAAAAAAAAGGGCAAAAAACCCTAGATACACTACTGCACAGTGATCCTTTGTTCTTGGGGATTCAGTCTACTTTATGGCTGTGTTCATTACATATTAGAAAACCCAGGCCAAATAGTACTAGAAGTCCTCCCCCAAGGTAACATTTACATTTACTTCAAAAGGCCTCCTTGCAGAAGAAAATGTAGGAATTTTTTAAACCTTTAACTGTTTTGTAAGAAATATACTGTACCAAACCACCACCATTTTGGGTTCAGAATGTTTTTGCCTGGTACAAAGGAAGCAAAAAACAAGTTTCTGTGCAGCCAAGACAGCAGGAGGCAAGAACCTGGGACCATTCTTTCACCCATACTCCTGCCCAAAACAGGATTTTAAAAGGAGCTTACTTTCTGTAGCGAGCAGATTTTAGAGATCCTTGGGCAGACATACCATGCTCATTTTCACTTGCCTGCCCACACCACACCAGACAATTTTCACGTGAGACTCCAACCCTTACACACCCAGACCTCACCTCACCATCACACTGGCACACACGCATGGAGAAGATCAGGACCACGCTGAATATGGGATTTCAGGACAACTAGTACCCTACCTGCTCAGAGGAACATGCAAGGCACCTAAATGGAGTCTGCTTTACACCCAAAAACTTCCCGCTAAAACCATTTTACAAAGTCTTAATACCTTCAACAAAACCAAAGGTCAGAAAGAAGGGGAGAAATAACCATAAAATCCTTTAAAAAACCCATCCCAGCCTCATAATAGTAATATCTGCAAGCTGAATTCAGAATTTTGACCTAGAAGCTTAATAGCGTACTATTAAAACAATTTTTCCCCTAGTTTTCTTTCACCTTTGGACACAGATAAGCAGCATGACTGTGCCTGAGCAAGATGCAAGAGTCTTACAAGACAAGTGAAGCACCTAAATGCAAATAAATGCATTGGTCTTAAATGGAGCCTCATGCTGTACCTTCCTCAAGACATGCTGAACATAATTTCAGTTTAATATTCTGTTTCTCATTATGGGCCTTGGAGACTCTCTTGAGCACCATGAAAAGCAGTATTAACCCAACCCTCAGCACTGGGGGCAATCCAACCAAATTATTCATGCTGGTCTTTTGCTTCGATTTTTGTAGTCTTAACTTAATGTTCTTAAACAAATCTGAAAGGAGGACAGCTGACAAACAGTACAGACTTTACTTAAGACATTACAGACGGCCATGTTCTGCAGCCCTGAGTCATTAAGCTAAAACCCCGCACTGAAGCCAAGGGGAGTTTCATCTGAGCTGGGCGTAAAGGCTGCAGCCCTGACAGAGCTCACAGTAATCGGAGCCAAGCACTGAGAAGCAAGAATTAAAAAAAAATTAAAAAAAGAAAGGAAAAAGAAGGGGGAGGGGGGAAAATTGAAAGAAAAAAAAAAAGGAGGGGGAAAAAAAACCCCACCCCACACTCTCCCCTCCTTTGTTATCCAGCTATAAAGATTAGCCTCCAATTCTGATTGCAGAGATAGGGGAAAGATAAGAAATGATTTGAAGGTGTTTGCATTTTCCTACAGATCTTCAGGGCAGCACAACTGATTTCAAGATGAAAAACTGGCATGGGTACGCTTGGCAGGTAGACAAGACAGAACGTGGGTGAGGTACCAGTTTCTATCCCCATACGTTACACACTACGCTCGCACAGAGGAACACCAGCGTGCCCACAAAATACCCCTCACGGTTCCATGAGAAGATAAATCGTGTTTTCATGTATGCAAAAAGGGGTGTAGAGCCTCGCGCAAGAGCGGCCAGGTCCCAGGTGCTGTGGGCAGGCAGAGCAGCGACGAACGGGGACACCAGAGAAGCCTGACACATCCCAGGCCAACTGGCATCCGCGGCCACTTCGTCTCCCGCAAATGCCATTACCTGTTCTAACTTTATCTACCAAAAAATAGACCATTTTTACTCCACAGAATGAATGTGGCCTGAGGCAGATGCTAGCAAACAGGGTGGAAAGAGCTGCCCCTTATTTATTTATTTTACCAGAACAAGGCAAAACAGTTTGCTGCTAGAAATACACATTAAACCTTGCAGAACATCCCCACCTCCTGCTCCCCCCCACCCCCCCAAAAAAACATCACAGCTCCCCCCTCACTCCCTCCTCCTCCTCTCCCTCCAACATTGTAAGTAGCACAAAAGATCACATTACAAATGCCAGCTGTGGCTCTTTTGGAAGGTGGCCTCCATCTCGGAGGTAGTATATGTTCCTCACGGCCTAAGTGGTTGCTATGGTAAATATGCTTTTTATTGAATAGCAGAGCAAAACAGCTTTTAAAGAGACCCATAAGAACCCCATAAATGGTCAAAATACAAGACAGATCCACCTCAGCCTCCCTGGATACAGGTTTCTCTTTGTTTTCCAAAATGATCATGATTTTTTATCCCTTTTTTTGTGTATTTGTGTTGCCTACAATCAGGTGGAGGGGCTGGAGCGGGCTGGGGAAGCCAGGACCCCAACCAGCCCCCTGGCACAACGAGCTGTTTCGGCTTTTAAAGGCAAGCGCCCACTCTCTACCATAGCGGGCGGCTTCTGGGACAGTGGATGCTCCGCAGTGGGAAGCACAGGTGATCTCTGGCAAAGCTACCCACCAAACACAGCCTGCCCTCCCAGGCTGAAACCAGCCAGGAGAAACCTCCTACTCCCTCGCCATCACCTCCCGCAAGCCTGACACTGCTCCATCATGCTGGCCCCGAGCCCTGGGAATGCTCCCGTCCCTCGTGCCAGTCCTCGGGCACGGCAGTGAGAAAGGAGTTCAAATAAGGAAGTTAATTTGGTTCATTTCTTATTAACAATATGATGATGGCAGGTTTTGATGGCTGTAGATTTCTAAGCAACCAGTCAAACACCTTTTGTCTGATCTGTTCCTCCACTGACGGCCCAAGTGGACGGGAAGGAAAAGTAAATTCCTTCTGAAAAAGTGAAGCACTCAGTGCTAGATACTTGGCTAAGCAAATACTAAAAAACTAAGACATAAGGGCTGAAACTCTTCAAGTTAGGGAGACAACAACAGAATAAAAAGTTCCTCAGAAATGTTTAGTGTGATTTTAGATTTCTAACGAAACAAATGCACACTTCACGTGATCTACCAGCTACGTCAGCCTTAGACCATGTAACAAAATATAAAGGTTAAGCAAAATGGCTTTTCCTGCATTCATCTTGTTATCCATTGGTTATAAAAAGTTTATAAAAATAATAATTTAAAACTCGATGACAAAGTGTTTCAGAAGAAATATTCTAAGCCACTACGTGCCACCTTCTCCAGAGGTGAATTTCCCAGACGAACACTCAGAGCTAAGATGCTCCTTACCATTAGATGGCAGTTACACTGGCTATGGGCGAGGATGGGCCACTGCACACTGCCCTTCTTGCATAACACCATATAAATAGTTTCCTTTTAGACCACTACGGATGCTATTTTAGAAAGTAAAATGAAACCCCATATCCCACTCATGCAAATTTGTATTGAACATTTCAAACTCAACATTGTTTTTACAACAGAAGCAAGAAAATTTAACTGAGAAGTTAATAAAAACATTTTTAGCCATGTTACTTATCGTTATGCTTCATTATTAAAGCCGCATTTATAATTTGCAGGTAAGTAGTAAACACTTTTTATACTAAATGAGAAGTCATCACAACACAAAGGGACATGGACGCCGTTGAGCTTGGCCCTGCTGAGCTTTCACCCAGGTAAAATGCTGACCAACTCTCACAAACTTTCATTCAGCATTTTGCAATAAGAAAAGATTCATATTTTTAGTAAAAGCTGTAGAACAGGCTTGCTCAGTCTGGGCTTTTTTAATGCTTTCCAAAAGTGTCTCTTCATTCTCTTCCATTCAACACTGTCAGATGTGTAAAACAGCCCAATTGGACTTCACTGCCACTAAGTAATCCTGCAGAGTGTAAATTTAGACGATTTCCAACTCTCTGCTCTCCTATGAGGCACGTGAATGATAAAACATTTCATAAACAGCCCAAATGTATTCCCTCCTTTTACCATGGCCTCGTTAGAGTTTGTGAAATATTTCTGGTTTGGTTTGCATAAAAGAAACTGATGACCACCAATGCCATTAATGTCAAACACCTCTTTTTTTTTTTTTTTAAACAAAGGAAGAATATCTTTCTGTGGTTACTTACAACAATGTGTGCTGGAGATGGAGACCTAGCATCCTTGAGGGCTTGTCTACTCTGAAGGCTCCCTGCCTGAACATCAAGCAGTGGCCATTTCATCTGCAGATACTGGATGGAGGAAACAAAAATGGGGAAAGAAAAATGAGTTCAGAAAAGAAAGGCAAAAAAAATAACAAATCTTAGGTAACATGGGTAAAAAGATATAAATTAAAACTTATGCAAGGAACTGAAACAAAAATTAAGACAACTTTGCGTGTTTGTGGAGACAAAATCTGTAGAGAACACTAATAATTTCATACCAACACATTACAGTTCAGAAGCAAGAAAATTAAGTGGATTGAAAAGACAGTATTACATTTACTTTATTAACTGTAGCCAATCTAGAAGAATAAAACCCACACAAATCCAAGATACCAAAACCATGGAGAGAATTGGACAAGGGAAGGGAAGGTGGATTATCAGCCTCTGGAGAGTGAAAACACGTATCATGGGTTAAGAATATGATCTCATTCTTTAATGGGTCATCTGCCAGCCTTCTTTCAACAAATGCACCATGTCAACTCCTCCAGCTTCCCTCTGCGTACAAGCCCTAAAGCCAGACATCTACCCCAAAAAGACCCAGTATTGCTGGATCTTGGCATCTATTTTCTCTATTTTTCACCGGTTTTGGAAGTCAACAGGGATTATTTTCCTCTCCTTCATTATCACCAGGAGGAAACCTTCTGTCCGACAACCCTTAAGGGACTTGCACAGTGTAACCTACTCAGTTACAAGGCCAAACTTAATAAGCTCTCCCACTGATGATGTCCAAGACAGCATCCAGCCTGCTGCTCAGCTGTGCTGGCCAGGCAGTCGGGGATAGCCACAACTTCTTCATGTCACTGTCACCGGCACACAGGCTGAACACACACAGGCAGCAAGTCTGCGGTGCAAGAGGGTGTTGATTCAAAAGAGAAAAAAGCTTAACTACATTTCAAGAAGGAGCAGAACATTCCCATGGATTTAACCAGCATCAAATATCAACTGGAACTTCTGCTCTTGGGTACGTGCCCTCCTCATTGAAGGAGCCATGCACCCCAGTCGGATCGCAAAACGGAGAACAAGGGTTCCACCAAACAGGTGAAGCCTGGACCTGGTACCCAGATTGCTGCATCAGAAATGCTCAATTCTGACCAAAAGCAGCCCCACAGAGAAATTAGTTAGTCCAAATACTCCTCTGCATGGCGCATCTAAATATAATTTCAGCCCAAGCTTTTCTCTCTGCATGATGCTGCACTGTGCCAGTTACACATACTGGTTAATACGTGATCTCTAAAAGCCCTGTATCATGCTGGAAGAAATGCGTACAGCCACATACCTTCAGCCCCCTCCCAGAATGAAGAAAAGCAGCTGCACACATAGATCAGGACACTGCTGAAGATCCTATCTGCACTAGACTCTGGTTGACCTAACAGATCTATTCCTAGAAAATACCTAGAGAAATACTTGTTTACCCATCCCCTTTTTTTTTTTAAAAGAGTAATCTTGAAGGAGAACCACACACAAACAACCCCTGCCACCCCAGGCGAACAACGGAAGCCGTATCTAAATCTCCACGAAGGAAGGAAAGAGATCTGGTTCCATGCTTTCAGCACATCACTATCACATTTGCTCACATATGCAAAATACTTGCTAGCATGCAAGGCCTGTTTGCTGCAAGACCCTGGGCACCGAGGTGACCAAAAGCAGGAGTCAGCAGGAGGATGCATTACCAATTCCCATCGCTTGGAGGGCCTGAGATTTCTGAGCTACTGGAATGCAAATAAACAAACCCATAGTCTGGATTTGTGCCCCATATGCGTTCCTCAAGTTCCAAGAAGTCTTGGTTTTATTCATCTTCACATTTGGGATTTGTGCAATGTGGACCAGAATGTTTCAGCACTTTTAAAAACAAGAAATAAAACCCAAACAAACCAGAACTAGTCTACCATAAGCAACATTTCGAACTCTAACAACCCGGTTGTAAGCCTTCAGATATTTGATCGCTTGTATCAAATCCCTGTTCTTCAACATAGGTGACCACAACATAAATTTCCAAGTCGAGATGATGTTAAAGTAACTTTCTAACCCTTTGTGGTTTCAAAAGAAGTGCTTAAAAATGCAAGCCAAATGCACAGAAAATTAACCCAAAACCTAAGCTTCTTAACTTGAGGGGAAATCTGATACATTTCAGATTTGCGGATGGCACTGTTAAACAACTCAACTGCTACGTTTTTAGAAGTCCATCAGTTGTCTTAGTGACTGTAACACCACCACACAGGGGGCATATGAATTGGCAGAGAGGTTCCTGATGGGTTGCAGCTACTCTAAGCTTCCCCAGTTTTTTTCAGCCAGCTAGTGAAGTATTTTTCCCTTCTTCCAAGGAAGACAGCCTCATGGGATGTGACATGTGTGCCTCACAGTACACGGATTTGCTTCAAACTCCACAACCATTCCGGAGGGTGAGAAGTTACTGCCACCACAGCTAAAGCACTTACAAGAACCTGCCAGCTCAGTTGGTGGTGTTTCAGGAAACAGCCACTAAGCCATTACCCACCAAAATAAACCAACCACCCTCATTTTTCCATGACCACTCCATGGTCGTGAGTAACCCTGGAATATTCCTACAACCATGACAACCCATGAAGGAGCTCAGGTCAGCGCTGCCCTAGAAGACAGGCCAAGAAACACGTAGGCTTCTCTGAGACCGCCCCAAGGGTGGATTGAGAGGCACTGACCCAGCAGCAAGAGCAAGCTCACATCCAACCCCAGCCAGTCAGTAAGTATTGCAGGGATTACAAAGCCTTCAGGACTGTCAGTTCTGCTGAGTTTTACTAGTAATAAAGTCCCTTAAAAGAAACAGAACAAGATGGTACCATTGTTCTGCTCCACTTCGATCACACAAGAGCCCATACTTTGGCATGGGTGCTCCCACACCAGGCTGGCCAGTTTAAGTGCAAGATGAAAGTTTCAGAAGAACTTAAAAGCAGAAAAACAAAGTAGCAGTAAAACCCTTAGTTTGGGCTTTACTAAAAGTCCTTCTCTTACCCACCCCTGCCAACGAGGATCCAAAAGTCTTACAGTGCAAAGGCTAAAATCAGCTCTTAGATATGTACATGCAGCCCAACAGGAACGACCCAAACCCAGAGGACCCAGTTTTGCACACAAGCCCACAAAGACAGCTTCCATTTCCACCAGTGGGTAGCACACGAGTGAGGGAAAAAGCAAAGCAAAAATAAGCAGGCCCCATGCAAAGCAGTAACGCGCAAGGGTCAATGAAACAACTTCCATGAGCTCTACCAAGTGGCCAGGCTCCAGAGCAGCATCCTGGTCCTGCCAAGGGCGAGATGTTCTGTCCGCCAGATAAACAGAGAGGGCCAGAGCCCGCAGCCAACGCCTGCATCAAGCTAACGGACCCACGGTTGCAACGGAGGGACATTTGCAAAAGAAAAAAAGAAGGCTGGCTTCAGAACGCCAACCCTGTTGATAAAGTAAGAAATATTAGCATTGTTTAAGGTGACGAGCCTGACTCAAGGCCTCCTCATCCAAGAATTGTCATGCCTGTAACACAATATTGATGTGGTGGCTTATAATTCTTACTTTACATAAAAGCTTCATTGTGTGCCAAATTCAATCTCCACAGGCTACCTGAGCCACAGATTTTTACGAGTCTACATTTCAGCGCTGCGAGTCTACAATACACATAATTTTCAATTATGTTAGGGCAGAACAGGATCACTGCCTATATAACATTACTGGTTGGAGGAAATGAGACTCAGCCCTACTGCCGAGCGAGCTAACTGGATCCAGATGGCGGGCCGAGCGAGGCAGCCGTCCGAGGGAGCGACGTCGCAGCAGCCGCCCCCTCTGCAACTCTCTCTTTCACGATGGAGGGAGACGCCAAGCCATCGGGGCTGGGAGGGGAAGATGCTGGAGCAGGGGAAGACCTGTATCACGGCCTGAGGAGGGCAAAGGAAGACTGAGGGAGAGGCATGATTGCTTTTGCAGGTTTACTACTGCTGCCCTACGCTGCGATATTCTTATTAAAGAGGAGAAAAATTAAGTCCTGTTACAGCGGAGAGGTAAATCCTTTCCTTCCTCAAGCAACTAAATAGCAGGAAATCCTCTTCTCTCAGCCCTAAACGCAGATTTGAGCCAGACGGTTCCTCTGATTTGCAAGGAGTCCACAAAAATCCCAAGCTGACTTTCCCAGCCTTCTGACACCGCTTTTACATTCCTGCACCGGGGGAAAGGGTATGAAGGAGGGAAGTTCCCACCATCCTGCTCCTGCAAGCGCTGGACACACGCTCGCTCCTCTCCTGCTTCTGTGTCTCAGTGTGGAAATTAGGACTTGCCTGTACAAACATTGAACTTTTCAACAAATTAACTCTAACAAATCTGTGCACATTATTTCGGAGCGTAACTGTTGAAATGGGCTCTGTTGGCCTGCTTTTAACATTTTTTTGAATAATGTCATCTTGGCATAAGTATTTTATTCCCTGTTTAACAATATGATCTGATGGGGATCGTTAGCATGTGTGTGTTTAAAAAAAAAATAAAAATTTATGGCAAGTCTCAGAGAGCTTAAGCAAAATAATTGTTAAGCTCCAGGCCTCCGCACAAAAATTAAAACACGTATGGGGTGAGCATACTTGAGAGAAACCAAAGCTTTTAAAAAGGCTGTTAAATTGTCAGCACAAGGGAAAAGACAAATGATTTGAAGGGCCCAGATTTTTTTCTGTAGAAGGGGGAAAAAAAAAATAAACCCAAACCACCACCACCCTACCCTTCGTTCCTATAAGCATCACATCCACATGTCCCTTCTGCAACCAGAAGGTCCTGCAAAGCACAGACCACTGAGAGCAGCTCTGCACACCCACCCAAAGCAGCTGCCTTCCTGGGCACAATCATTCCCAAGATTTCACAGCAGAGTGGGTCAAAACCGGCTAAAATTCACTCCCAAGTTTGGTGGAAACTCTTACTCGCAGCCAGCAGCCATCCCCCAGTGCTGGGGCCACACGCTCGCAGCGGCACGGCCCCGATGGATGGGATGGATGGCACAGAGTGCGCAGGTGTTTCCTGTGCCGGTGTCCAACCTGGACCTGCCCCCTTGTCATGCTATTGTTTTCACTGCTGGAATGCCCTGTGAGTGATGTCCCACAGCATATAAATACACAAACGCAATTAAAAACCCCACCATATTTTTAAATGGAGGGAAAGCTGCACAACACTTTCCAGCTCAGGTTTCCTGCAGCTGGTGCTTATTAGCTCCCAGGAACTGAAACAAGCAGGAGCAGGGCTCCTGAAGTCAGCTTGATGCCACAGGCTTCCAACACTTCTCCTAAACTTGGGACCACATCTCCACCGTCAGTTTGCACTTTCTCCCTGGATCTCGGCATGCCATGCAAGCGGAAATATTCCTGCTCCTGGCTTTGCTGTTAAGTCTCTCCCTTGGCCAGCGTGGCAGAATCACTTGGAGGCACACACCTGGACATCAATTTTGAAGCTCAGGAGTTTCTCCAGTATTTAGTTAGCAGCTCTTCTGGGAGGGAGCATCTAGACAAATTTTTACCAGAAATGATCCAGTAGTAACAGAGGAGAGTGCAATGCTGAGGGGAGGGCTGAGATTTATGGGGAAGGTGCTAGGGACAAAGATGGAGCTTAACAATAATTGCTCTCCATGGACAAGAAAAATAATTGCAGGAGGATATTCATTTAGCACCTACAAAGAAAGGTCTGCAACCTACAAGTGTCTCCACTTAAGTCAGAAGGCAAAGCCTCTAAGGATTTAGAAGTAGACCCTCAGCTTCTGCTCCATCCCTTAATTTACCTCAACCCCTTATTTTCAGTCTTCAGTTATCACCTTGTTTCAGAGGTGTGCAGTGTGAGAGCAAAATCTTAAGAATTCATTTTAAATAACTGAAGGAGATTGCTGAAGGAACTTTAAAAGGGCCAACTTCTTGCAAATCTGCAACGTCTGGAATTTTTTGTATGAAAAGTAATAGACACCACCCACAATGTTCAGCCCTTCTACAGAATATGTAATGTACCACCATGAGGCACAGGGGAGCTGCTGAAAACGAGAACAAGGCTCATTTCAATGAGACTGATCCTTTCCACACAAAAGATTTCCCCACAGCATTCAAGAAACGAAAGCATGAAATTGTAAAACACGGAAGTATTTAACACATGTCCACTTTTTTTCACTACTATCACCCTTTACACTGCTGCGACACCGCAAAAATAAATTATTAAATAAAATGCATAAATAGGGGAAAAGTGGCACCAAAAAAAGGAACTGGTAAGTGTTGTGTACCTGCACAGACACAAGCACACAGAGCATTAACTCCTCTTCCCAATTTAAAATGCCATTTCTTCACCAGCACTGGTATCAGCCAAACCACCCTGTGATACACTCCTCAACAAGACAGTTCTAGTGCTTTGAATTTCCCCATCACTGAGAACTCGAGTGACCTTGTCTCCTTCCCTTCCAGCAATACACAAGAGTCCCTGAACTGGGAGCCTTGAGATACCCATTTTCATATTTTTCCTGTGTCTTTGTCACGTTGCTGAAGTGCTGCTAGGGCATAAAAAAGGTGAACACAGAGTCCTCCACAGCCTAAAAGTTACAGAAATGTGATAGCAATTAAACAGTTTGAGATAATCTCAAAGGAAGGATGCCTGAAAGCAGAAATCGTGCGATCTGGAAGTGCCTCACTAAAGGGACAGAGCAACCCAAGGCAATAGGCAAAGAGGATGCCCATTTTGGGGGGCAACAAGGCACAAAGAAATAGTTTGAGGCCCACTGGCACCTCAACAACTGCAGTTCCCTCTTGGGTGAGCAGTCAGAAGAGTGGAGATGGAGGAATGTCCCAGAAGCACCAGATCAGTTGCTTTCTCCCAACCTCATCAGGCTCCATGCCCTCACAGCGCGCACAGCTCTCCTCCCGCATCCCGTGTGAGATGCAACGTCCACATCCCATTACGACTGCCGCACATCACCCCTACTTACACGGTTTTTCTATACACAGTGATTTGGAGACAGAGGAGGCTTCCAGGGGAGAGCCAGAGAACAACCAGAAGCTTCCTTAAAAATGATTGTCTATGAAAGTTCAAGTAAATTCAGATAATTATTTGCTCACTCGGACGAAAGGCATTCTTGCCATCAGTTCTACTGAGATACTGAAGTAAAACAGGTTTTCTCTTCTAATGAATGCAAGGCTGGTAGACTACAGTAGAGGTCTAAGATACTGATACAGAGCATGAAGAAGCTGAGTAAAGGCCAAACAGCTACTGCAGGAATTAAAAATCATTTTTTTAGCTTTACAAGAGGAAGAGTGTTCATGTGACACAGAAGTACAGCATTGCTTTCTGCAGTTGACACAGTATCTCAGCAAAACAACTGCAGGCAGTGTTTCTCGATCCTGGGTGGAGCTTGGGAAAGCACCATTACTTTTTTCACATTTAACTTGAAAGCCCTTGCTGCACAAATCAGCGGGCTAGCTGAGTACTATTTGGATGTCTACAAAGTACTGTTCCAAAAGACAGGCACAAATAAAAGCATCATTTCAGTTGAGGAACAAGAACAAACTTTTATCCACTTATAAGCCAGCAAAAAACCCCCAGCTACTTCATCTCCAAACTACTTTCCCCAGATTTTCTCTGCAACCTGTTCTGTTCCACTCAAGCATAGAGTTTCCATTAAGAGAAAGAATGGGACGGTCATGAAATCTCAACAAAGTCTTTCTATAGATACAGCTTGTCTAGGCTCAAAGCTAAACCAGCCCCTAAGGCTCACCAAACAATTCGACGGACAGACCCACATTTAATTTCTCTTCCTGGCAATCTCCCAGAGAGTGAGAGAACAATTGGTAACTAGTGTTTGCGTGAAGTCCAAGAATGCATTTTATGGTCTATAAAATATAATTCCTTTCCTCCCTATTAAATAAAGACAGTAAAAAATATCTGACAGCATGTTAAGAGACAGAGATCACAGCACTGAACTACCTCCATTGTAACAGAAGGGCTGCTCCAGGGGAACCTTGCCTCCCTTAAAACTTTCCAACTCTGTTACGAGCGTTAACTCCTTTGCAAAGGAGGTACCGTAACTTCAAGCATTGCAACTACCTTTTTATAAAAAATAAAAATATTTTTTTTAAAGGAAAACCAAAAATCCCCAACACAAACCAGAATAAGAGAGGCCCAGTAGTCAACCAAGCTGGTTCTGCTTTAGTACTGCAGAAGGTGCTTGCCCTGTCCTGCTCCCCTCTCACCTCGCCACGTGGGTCTGTGGCACAGGACACGCGGTGGTGTGAGGAATAAACGGGGCCATCCCAAACTCACCCCCTTCCTCCCTCGCCTAGCTGTGTGCCTCTGTCCTGGATCAGCCCTACCTGCCTTCCGCATGTTACTGTCATCAGAGATCGATGGCTGCCCAATCTCTTCTCTCAAGTGCTTCCTATTTGTAGGAGAAAAAAAACCAGCCTGATTGGGTTCCTTGAGGTGCAGAGGGCTGTAGGAAGAGGAGATGGAGAAGGAGGAGGGCTGGGGCTGGCCACAGCAGCAGGATGGCTGCACGGCGGTGGCCCTCAGCAAGGCAGCACTGTGCCCCGCTTCCACGAGCCCGAGTACCAGTGGCTAGTCACACTTTCTGCAAGCAGCCGCGTGAGCTCAGGAGCTCCAGTTTACAAGATCTGAGCCAAAAGAAGGTTGATTTATAAAGAGCTTGGGACCTCCAGCTATCAGAAGCCAGCAGGCTTGTGACAAGGACGAGCAGGGAGGAGAGGGATGCCCCTCAAGACACACCTCCCTCCGAAGGGGCCTCTCAGACTATATATGCTGGGGTTTGGATTTTTTTTACTCTTTGATGCAAATTCTCAGCTCAGGTCCTGTGAAGTACCTGCGAACCAGAGGCACCGGTGGGTGGGTGGGATGCCAGGCTAAAGGCGCTACAGGAGAACTTAGCTGTTTGCTTGTTATCCTAACGTCGCCTATCGGGGTTTTACTGAAAGAGTCATATTTTCTCCCGCTGTTGGGTAAGTGAAACTCATGACTCGAATCACTACCACAAAAATTCCTGTCGATGTAGCAATTCTGGGTGAACTGCCGGGAGCCACTCTCTAGTAAACCCAACAAATTTCATACCGAATTTCCTGTCGCCTCCCTTGTGGTTCACGTATAGGACTGGGTCTTCGATGCAACAAGAGGTTACTGCAGAATAGATGGCTCCAAGGGTTTCAGGCCCTCATGAAAACCAAGAACTTGCAAAATTCTCTTTCCCCAGGGTTGGTAACTTTTGTCTTTTTTTTTTTTTTAAACAAACCCAAAAAAGTTAACTCAAAAACGTAACCTAAAGGCAACCTCAGGAAAAAGTCCCAGAGATAACACTGACACCAGCAATATTCTGACCTCCCAGGTGAAGCTGGGAAGGTTGCTGTTGAGGTTATTTTGTTTTTCAGAAAGCCTGCTTGGAAGAGAAAGAAAAAAAAATAAAAGACACCACGGACCAACAAAACTTTCCACTGCATCATATCCTGGTCCACATTCCTCACCATAATCTTTTAGCTCAGATGCACGGAGATGTCTTTGAAAGATGTAAAAGAGGTCGAGAGTCCCCTCAGCTAATTGCACTGGCTGAGAAACAAAACTTGTGGGCTGGGGTAGGATTTGTGTCAGACTGACCTTCTGCAAGACCAGCTACTCCTCTGAATAAAACCCTCTCGCTGCCTCCGCCAGAATCCTCCTGCCACTCAAGTATCATCTTGCTGTAACAAATTACTCCTAACCCAGGATTACAGCTCTTTCCAAATCCCTCCTAGAGAGCCGGGAAAGAAACGCTCCCTCCCAGGATTCAGCACCAGTTGTTTCCCCTATCAATAATCCTCCTATTTGCTTCTCCGACTGCATTAGTCCGTGGGGCCAGCAAGACTGGTCGCACCCACTCGCCTTCCAAACCAAGCTGGATGTCTCAATTGTCCATCAGAAGAGGAAAAGATGAAGGCTTGCCTTCAGAAACCCATGGAAAAGACACCCCGTCTGGCCAGAGGCAAAGCTGACTCCTGGTTAAGTTGGAAGAATTATATTTAGGCAGAGGACTAAGTGAATCATTTGGGATGAAAGCAAAAACCAAACAAATGAGGTGTTCACTAAATCTGTGCTGTCACCTCTTGTTCCTGGGCAGTCACACTGTGTATTTACTTTCTGGTTTCCTCCAGCACCACCAAAACAATGCAACATGCATTTATGGTATTTAAATGAAGTATTTTAAAAATATTCTTAGTTGAATCATCAGCCACACAAACTCTTCCTCAAGAACAAATAAAATGTTGGCTTTTTCTTAAAGGAGATGCAGATAGAAAAGACGATAAAACAAATATGGTCCAGAATTGACACCACTGTGAATTATTGTTCCCCATTTAAACAGCACCCTAATGAAAGAAAGTCTAATTCCTGTTAAATCCAAATAAAGGCGTGGCATGCCTCCAGACAGGCATTTTGAGTTTTCAAGTAATGGTAGGTTATGCATTAGATTTAAGCAACTTCTGTTGAACTGACATATTTTAGGGAGATAAATATGCAGAATATATTACTAGAAGTTTTGAAGAAATGTTATTTTTGTTCATTCAGAGAGATAACCTTTCCTTAGTCAAAACTGGCATATCCATTCCCGGAACTGATGTGACTAGAAACAAAAGTCAAACAGCACAATGTGCTAACAAAAAATAATACTTTTGGTTTTAAGAACTTAAAAAAAAAAAAAGGAAAATCCACTTGTTTAAGCAGCAAATTGAAATCATACACTGTTTCATGTATCTATAGGGAAAAGAAAAAACAGATTTTTCTTCTGCATAGGGAAAAACACAACGTGCAGGAGTCTGTGTTTTTCCTCTCAAAGGGCGCAGGGGGGAAAAAAAAAACCCACCTTAATTTTAAAAAAAAAAATGTAGAAATGCTGGCTGGGAAGGGGCCTCTGTCCTAGGGAGAAGGGTATCAGCAGCTCTGCAACAGCTCATGTCCTGGAGGGACTCTGCCCCATGTGCCAAATTCTTGTGGTTGTGGCAGAGGCTTGTTTTGGAGAGGCGAGGGCTGCTCTCCCGCAGCAATCCGGCGGCGCACACCTAACCCATGGCCCGGGGGAGCAGAGCCCTCGCTCCCGCAGACACAACACGCCCTCGCTCCCCAGATTTGCATTTGTCACACTTTCATGCCACAGCCCCAAAGTTAAAACAAAGGAGTCATAAGAGCAGCCCTGAGCGTATAAATCTGTAAATAGCCAAAAATGTTGCTCTTGTTGCTAAATATAGTGCAGGCATTTTGAACTGACTGGCCCGCAAGGCAACTTTTATATTTATTTATTTAAAGGACCGCGGTTTGGGAACAGAGTGTTTTTTAAGCCTGTTCATGTATATTATGTTCCTTCTCTCTTCATATGAATATGCAAAAAAAAAAAAACAACCCCAAATTAAAGGAACTTAGCAGGTATTAGAAAAACAACTTCCACTTAAAAGAGCCAGAAAGCAGAGCTGAAAGACACGTTTGGCTTTGTAACCAGAGCGAAATGTCCTCTGAGGATGGTAAATCAGGTTTTCACAGAGTTAAACGCAGAATCGCTTCAACCCCACCACTCTGATACAACTAGCAAATGCCTTGCTCCCTGTGGGAGCTCTCCCCACTACCCGGCAGCTGCCTGCTCAGCCATGGGGAAGGAGGGATGTGGAGGCCAGGGGTGCCCAGGAGGGAAGGGGACCCCCGTCAGCCGCCCTTGGCGGAAGAACGCCTGCGTAACGTTGCGTTCCCGAGGAAAAGGCACCATGGGGGATGCGCAGCGGGTCACCCTCCGAAGCCGGCACACAGCAACCCACTTACTACTAAATCCTGCGAGTTCGGCAGCAGCTCAGACTTTGCCTTTGCAGCAGGGTGAGAGCGGGGGATAGGACAAGCCCGTGCAGGAACCCCTGGGGAAAGGGAGATGACAGCTCAGCCCTGGACCACCCAGGAGCCGGCCTGCAAAGCAGCGCTCACCTAGGGGATGCTCTCTGAAAGCCACGCACCCAACCCCGGCGCTGGGGCAGCGGCACGCACCCCGAGGGGACAGCGTGGTCCCGCAGCAGCTTGGGGCGAGGATGGGGACACACGCCGGACCCGCTCAGTCACACTGGGAGAGCCACAGACAAACCGGCGGCAGCAGAGCCTTCACACGCCTGTGCCAAGTGCCCCAGACCCGCCAGTGTCAAATGAATATTTTAAGTTTTAGCCTTACCTGCAATGGATTAAAAAAACCCAGTAGCTATTCCAGATTTGTTACAGCTGTCTTAAAAAAAAAAAATATAAGGCTTTATCTTAGCAGGGCGGGGAGGGGGTGAAGGGGCCGCATCGACTGCTCCACTAGCCAGAGGCACTTTGCAAGGAGGAAAGTAGAACTCAAGATGTGGGCAGGCCTCAGGTTTCAGAGCCTCAGGGCACATCCAAGAGACACCAACCTATTTACTGAACAGCCAGGAAAGCAAAGGCTCCACTCTTACAACATTTTATAATCTTATTGTGGACACTTATATTTTATAAGTTCTTGAGGTTGAAGAGACTGAAGCGGGGAGGGACACCACAAGCCGTGTTAGCTGTCTGGTGGGGTTCTGAGAGGCAGTTTTGTTTTCCGAGTATGAGGTAGGATGACTGCATGCAAGGGTAATTATAAATGAAGCCAGTAAGGATCAATGAGCTCCCTTTCATAGCAATAGCTTATTTATTTATTTTAAAAATCACGACACAGCATTTCTGTTCTATTTCCAAGTCCAATTTGTCCTGGATGGAATCAGAGGAAGAAAACCCATGTTTCTAAACAGATTTTTGAGAGCATTAATAGACTGAGGAGTGTCTGCACCGGACAATAAGTTGAAGTCGGTGTTCCTGCATGCCGCACCGCTAACCCGATAACCTCAGGAGGGACCTTTCATCTCAAGAGACCTGCACACGGAAGGTCATTACAGCGCATCCTGCTCCCGCTAAGGAGCTTACCTCTCGCATGTAACATCAGGCTTATTAAGCAACGCGCGATGATACAATAGCTGTTAATCTACTGAAAATTATTGTTCTTTTCCTCCTGTCCCCCCATAAGCAATACAGGGATTTGCAACATGTTGGCTATAGGATGTTACCCGAGGGCCAGAGGGAACTCAAACTGCCCTGCCCTCCCCGCTCCTCAGGCGATCCCTCCCAGGGAGGATTTCCAGTGACGGGGTAGACAAAGTATTGTAGAATAATCCCTCTTAGTGTATGTGTAATCAGAATAATTAGTTACATTCTGGTTTAAAAAAAAAAAAAAAAGGACAAATATTTCTCCTCCTGCTTATGGGATAAATAACAGCAGAGGAAAAATGCAGGACCTCAATGCAACCATCCACCACCTCTTCCATCGCTCCAGAAAAGATCGGCAGCTCCTGCAAGACCTGCTTCAGGCTGTCATTCCATGGAGCTGGATGTTTTTGCCATCACTTCTGAATTGGCTCAAAAAATTAACACACCTCACTGACCCTATAGAAAGAGCCCTGTGGTCTTATCCAGTGGGGTCATTACCTGCCAGAGCGCTCCACATTTCCTCGAGAGGGCATGAATGTCCTAAACTCCCACCCACTTCAGAGCAGGTAATACACTCAGAGCAAAGTATTCAGGTCAGGATTTTTCCAAGAAGCTGTAAGGACTTGGGTGCCTGACTGGTTTTGCTCCTTTCTGAATCCCACCCCTTGCACTGGTGAGTGAATTAAGACTCACACAGAAGCTCTGCTCAAAAAGTCAAAAATTTACAGAAATGTAGTGACTGATACTTCTTTATTTTATAAGTAAATTTACAGAAGTCAGTCATATTGGACAAAGTGCTTTCACTTTCTGAGTTTATTAAGGCCATTAACTTTTCTCCTCATTTGAGTCTTCTATTTTGTTCCAGGATGAAGAAGAATACTCCTCTGTCAGGGGACTAATGGTATTATTGGTGCATCTCTTACAAATGTGTTTGAGAACAAACAGAGCCCTTCAGTTTTACTTTACTACACAGGAGTTCAACACATCACTCATTCCACATACACATGTGCCAAAATACACTACAGACAAACCCATATCCTATCAGGCCTGCATAACAATGCTTTAAACTTTTAAATATAATATATCAGGCCAATTCATCCACAAGTGTCAAACACCTCAGTGAAGCTGCTGGAGTCTGCAGCGGTTTGCCCTTCAGAAACCCTCATTCCAACATCATTACCACCAATGGCAAATTATTAATTATTTGTGACTATCCTGTACCGCCTAGTAGCTTCCACCTCATACCCCAGGCCAGAGAAGTGCCTGGCTGTGCACCCATCATGCAAAATCATACAAAAATTCCTCACCTATGTGCACTGCATTAAAAAAAAAAAAAAAACCCACACACAAACAAAAAAACACAACCAACCCACACACAGAAAGAACAGAGGCCACCAAAACAGCAGAAGATGGCAATGGAAAAATGGATGGAGCAGCCATTTGCCCACACGTATCAGGAGCATTTCAAACAGGAGTGGGAAGGGAATTAAAATTAAAAAATCTAGCATGGGGAAGCCCATACTATCCATTGTATACTTCGTCAGGGAGTGATTAAGAGATTATTTAAAAAAAAAAAATTATTAAAAGAAGAAGGAAGGTAATTGTTTGCCAACAGGCTTTAGCTTGATCATTTTGAAAACAGAGAAAACCCAAAAATGACAAAGTGCAGGCAAGATTCAGGACAGGGCTGCAAGGGTGCGTATGTGGTCACTGCCAGCCACTGGGACCACCGAGGAAAGCAGCTCCCTAGCCGAGCATCCCTCCCCTTTCTCCCATGGCCTGTGCAAGGGAATTTAAAAAAAAAAAAAAAGTAAAAAGAAACAAAATAAAACACCATGCCTGCCCTTCAGTAGGGCCTAGATTAATTGTGAATGCAAATGAAGCCCTTCTGCAGCACTAGGGTCCATTTCCAGGGAAATGCGTGCGCTCGCCTCTGTTTACTCCGGCTCCAGCAATGCAGCACAACCTTCAGTCAAGCTATTAACTTGAACGTTGAACTTCACAGCGCTGGCTGTCTTTCTCAGCCATTCTTTTGATGTTACCTCCAAAGCAAAAGATCAAAGACTTTGAGTGTGGTGAGGGGAAGTCCCAGGCTCTTAGCCTACCAGCCTGTGATATATGTTAAAATCCTGGCCAAAAGAGAGAGCGAAGGGAAAAAGAAAGGAAAAGCGAGCGAAGAAAGCATCCGAGCAGAGCGGTGACACGAGGAAATGGCACAGAAAATTCCACATGCTACATCTACCCCGGTTCATGACCCCAGAAACGGGGCTTGTTCCTCTGCTGCTGCATTTCCCGGCAGTACTGGGTTGCTCCCTAAAATTTGCACCCATCACCCCTTCTGCCACAAGGCCGCAGAGACGGCAAACGCGTGCCAGCGTCACGTCCCTACGGAGAAAAGCATCCCCGGCTGGTTATGTCGTGCAAACCCACAAGCTTTGTGGGCCAGGGAGGGACAACACAGGACCAGGGCTCTGCAAAACACTGAATTTCCACGTCCTCCACAAGCTCCTGGGCCACCCTGAATGAGTCACGCGAAAATAAACCCTTCGCCCCAGCCTTCCTGCTTGTAAAACGCGGCTAATATTGCCCTGCCAGGATAACAGCCTATTCTTCCCGGTGGGGCCCCGAGAGGCGGCAGTGCTAAAGGCCGTGCGGCTATCTGCAGGGGTCCAAGTCCACACACCCCTGCACGTGTCACCACGCCCCGGGCAGGAGGGGAAGCCAACGGCCACCCCAGGTCCCACGACAGGCAGCTCC
>NW_010229629.1:0-242 GCF_000690775.1 Eurypyga helias | reverse complement strand
GCAAACGGCCCCCCCAGGTCCCACGGTAGGCAGCTCCCACATCCCTGGGCGGGGGGCGGCCAAAGGAAGGGGTTGCAGGGGGACAGGGCGGCTTCCGCGCCATCTCCCCGCTGTCTCCCCGGAGCGGATTTGGATGCCTTTGAGCAGGCTGGTCCTGCAGGAAAACATCTAGAAAGCAACCACTTTCCCCCTCCCTCAGCCTGTTTTGTTTTGTGGGGTTGGGGTTTTTGTTTTGGTTTTTT
>NW_010229628.1:1718-13901 GCF_000690775.1 Eurypyga helias | reverse complement strand
CCTAGGGGCAGGCGCCGGGCCCATCGCCACCGCGGAGGGAAGGAAAAACGCTTGGCAAGGCCGCGGGAAGCCCCCTCCTCGTTCCCATCGCCAAGGGGAAACCAGTTCCGGGTGGGGAGAGCCCTGTTTGGGAGGCGGGAAAAAGGATCCTCAAAAAAAGCAGAGCCCCGGCTGGGCTGCCATCTCCCATCACCTCACACAGTGAAATCGCTGCACCTTTCCGCCCTCCCGCCAAAGACTCCAGTACAAAATCCCAGTATTTATGGATCCAGGGATGCCTGGGGATGGCGGGATGGAGCATCCCAGTGAGCAGAAGGAGAGCTCGGGGGAGACACTGAGGCACGAACTCGGCCGGAGGAGCCGGGGTGGGTTGGAGCACACGTCCTTCCCCTTGGGATAATGACTAACCCCGTGTCCAGGATGGCAGGTTGGAGGAGGTCAGTGGTCTCATTGTAGTTCTCCCTGAATATTTGTTCCCATCGTAAAACCATGAGACAATTCAAGGAAATGGGTCATCGCCTTTCCAGGAGACCCACAGGGTTGGTGCGGGTCAGGGGAGAAGCTGGCTCGCAGGACACTGCTCCTAGTTCAGCTGGCTCCGGGTCATTTAAAACCCAAATTCCCGAGGAATCTTGCCTTACGAAATCCCAACAAAACAAAAGGAAACTCAGAACAAAAATCCAGTTTATAAAGTACTGCTTTTCAAGGGATGGGAAGGTCAGGCCGAGCGCTGCAAACTCACAGTCCAGCCCTTTCTCCCACAGAGCCAGTAGCGAAATTCCCCGCTGACCTCAATAGGAGACGGATCAAGGTTTAAATACAGAAGAACGGGGGACTGCAGCGAAACACCAAGTAAGCTGCATTAAAAGCAACTTGTTTAGAAATGCTGCAAGTTGAAATGCTTGGAATACCATCTGGTAGCTGGGAAGCCAAGTCTGCAGCTAGCTGCGATGCTGGCTTCGCTGTTAACCTTGAGCTGGGCAGAATCAAATTCTGGGTGAAAAAAATAAAGGATCAGCATGCATCTGATACGATCAGCAGGAGCTGAAAGAATGCTTCCCTCTTTTCTTCTTTAGAAGAAAATGGCAATGATGGAAACCTAATGTTTCTGTGACTGTTCATTAATCCTAATGATTAGGTGCTGACAGCTCTAAAGAATGAGAAAAAAGCTCTTGGTTGAAATAAAATGGGAAGAACAAGATTGTTCCTGCTGCCTTCTCTCCTGCCTTCCTTCCCAGTCTAGGCAGACGGCTCTGAAGCAGGAGGCAGCTTCCTTCCCATTCCCAGCTCCATTCCAGGTGCCCGTCTTAAATGTACAAATCAACAAACCCAGCAAAGAGCTCCTGCAGCTGGCACACCCATATCAACAAAACTGTATTTTCTATCAACCTGATCAGCCACTTAGTGCAAGCAAAACAAGCCAGCGAGTACAATTCCACTTTTATTACACCCAGGCTAATGCCTTCAGTCACGGTGTTCCTGCGACACTGGCCAGGTACCCGACCACTACAGCTGCACCTTTGTCCAGGCTGCAAAGGGACAATTCCTGTGGCAGTCCCCCAAGGATATTCCCAGTGAGAGGGGACGCGCAGCGTTGGATCTACGGCTGTTGTTTCATATTAGCAACAGGAGGCCACTGCTAATTGTCCTAAGCTAATAGCTTAGCCAGCTTCCCACCCCAGCACCGCCCCATCCCTCTGGAGCAGGCTGTACCACACCTTGGATGTTGACCCGAGCCACTCTATCACACCGTTCCCAGCCCACAACATTTCAGCTGCGTTGGCAGAGCCAGAGTTCAAGGCCATTATTTGCAAAATGAGTTCGGCATCAGAAGCCGATAGCCATGGCACCTCCCCGGTAGCTGCGCCGGCAGCACAGCGGTCCACGCAGACAAAGCAGATGGCGGCAGCGAATCCAGCGAGTGGGAGCAGAGGGGCTGTTGCACGGCGCGAGGATAACGAGCAGCGCTGCAGCACGATGTCTGGTATGCAGGAGACTCTCCCAGCAAAGACAAGGCGGGCACAGCCTCCCCCAGCTCTGCCCTCCCAACTAACCTAGGTTTTTTTGCGGCTGCCAGGAAGCCACAGGAGGGCCTGTTCCACAGCCATAATGTGAATATCGCCCACACAGCAACTACTGCCACGTGGGGCTGAGCACACCCCTAATTAGCTAATGAGTTTGTTCCAAATGTCTGGCCACGGTGTGAGCGACAACAGGAACAGCACTTGAAAAGCACTGAACAGCGACAAGTACACGCGTCTGGTCTTGCTGACCCCAGCCCCGCATTAGCAAATAGGTCACAAACAACGGTGCTTTACAGTGATCTAATCCTCCAGCCATATGTCGGCTGACTGAAAAATACAGAAAAATAAGAGCTGCACGGAGAACGCCAAAAGGCTCCGCAAAAATTCTAAAAGGAAAACTTGATAAATACATCCCTGCAGTTTGAAATTTGATTTCCTCACTCTATTGTTTCTCATTTCCTGAGAGCTGGCTTGGTGGATCACATTTTCTGCTTCTGTCTCCAGTGCTTGTAACCAAACAAGGCTGAATCTCATTATCCTGATGCATGGCTCTAACTCTATGCAATCTGATCTCTAAATCACAGTCATTTTTGCTCCATTACTGATTTTCCTTCCCACTCCTAACCTATAGGTCTCCAAAGGAATCAATGTGAAAACAGAGACTGGCATCATCTAATGAAGGTTATGTTTGATGTTCAGCACTTAAGTCTATATTAAGTAGCCAAGTAAGAACCTGCCTTGTGTCTCAGGAGGTTGGGCACCCTCCACTCACACCATCTCCAGTGGGAGCTGGTGGCTCTCAGCCTCCCTGGGAAGCCACGTGCTTCCACATAGGGTAAATAAGGACTGAAGTCCTCGAGTGCCCGATTTTGGAAAAATGGTAATTAAATGAGAATCTGGGCAAACACAATCATTATTGTCCTTAGAGCCAAAGCAGCAAGACCTTTCTCAACAAGCACAGGCCCTCTTCTGAATTTTCTGAGCCATCTGCATGTTACTAACAGAATAAATCCATACAAAGCGATGTTCACCCCAGATTATTCCCTCCTGGATTCCTGAATACTTCATTGAGACATGCAAAGACTGAGTTACACTCTCTCCTGCTTTGATTAGACACATGGATCCAGACGGTCTGCAACCCTGCCCCATATACAGGATTTATTTTGCTTATCCTTGGCCTGTAGATAAAAGCAGAGCTCCTATCATATTTTGCCTGGTTTCTTCAAGCAAGTTTAGTTACAAGGAACAAGATCACAAAGACGGTGAGCGGGGGAGGGTACAGTCCAGTAAGCCAGTGCCCGAGTTCAGCTGGAACGGACCCAAGTTTAATCAGAATAGAGCACGCTTAAGGCCAGCGCGAGGGTTTTGGTGTCATTTGGGATGTAGGCAGACCTGTAGAACTGTTTCCAAGGAAAGAGCCCCTTTTGACAAGTTGAGAATTAATACACCTCTAACACGGGCTTTCAAACCAGACCTTTTCTGAACACGTTAGCAGATTCATGGAAAGAGGAAACAGAGTGCAAGCCCAGCATATTCTGGTTTTCTCCAAATGAATACGCACTGACAGTGCGAGAGGCAGTGACGTTCGAAATGTGCTTAGTTCTAGTAATTACCAAGTGGTGTGTTTTTCTTCAGAAGTTTGAGCCATCCTCATCTGCGGGCACCTTCCCTCATTCCTTTCTCCTTACTGCTCTGTAGGTGCAGTTTCTCCCCACGCCACATCGAGAAGCCGCGGCTACTGCGCTGCTCACATTTAACCCCGCTGAAGCCTTCGGGGGAAATTCCACAGCAGTTTTAATTGACCTAAGTCAGGGTGTTGTGGTTCCTGCCCTTCCTTCACCACCCATTCCCATCCCATCCCTACCACCACCACCTGCTTATGACGTTTCTGGTGAAGACCTTACTTTTTTTTTTTTTTGGGGTGGGAGGGTGAGGTGTTACTTCTCAGCCAGTTTAGCTCCCTAAACCAACTCACCAGAAGGTCAGATGAGCACCCAGAGCAGCAGAAAGGAGGAGACAGGACCACTGCAGCATCCCACCATCTGATGGGAAAGTAGTTTTTTTTCTTGTTTAAAAACCCACTATTGGCACATTTGACTTAAAGAGCCTGGATTTGCTGCTGGTTCCCAGGCTGGGAGCACTCACCCCTTGGGACTGCCTGTGTATTCTGAGTGGCAGGCTCAGGCCCAGGGTATCTTGTACCATCTGGTTGCCCAAAGCAAAGTGCTAGGTCAGAGCCTGTAAGCCTGTGCTGGAGGACAAGGAATCCCTTGCGGTTGGTACAGTCTGTACTATCCCTCTTGAATTTCTTGCTGCGATGAGAGCGTTTCCTGCCCGGAAGGAGCTGATGGACAACGTCACCCAGCAGACTTCCTCTTCATCATTCCTGCAGCCATCCAAAGAATGTCACCCAAAGAAGCAGGCCCTCCCTTTCACCCCAGGCCCATCCTCAGACCAAGCAAGGCTTCATAACAACGGATAAACCACAGGATGACATGTTGTTGCACAAGGATCTCACAGGGCCGGGGATTATCCTCACTCCTCCCAGCGGTTTCTCACATCATGGGAAACCACCCTGTGGGGCTCACACTATCAGGAGCTGTGCTCCTGGCTCTGTAGCAGCCTCTGGAAATGGGGTCTCTTCTCCTCCTGGTGGGATGGGACAGTGATTTAGGGCCTATCTGATGGATAAAAAGGCAAAAGACTTTGTAGACTATTAGAAGAGGGAGGGGAAAGGGAAGTGCACACGGTCACGGCTGTCAGATGACACCCAAGTAGAGTGTTTCACATTTAAGCACAAAAATCCAGGGCTTGTGAGAAAACACACCAGCTTGCCCACGGGACGTAAGCGCAGTGATTCATCTACCACTTACCTGAGGGACCATAAACCAAATCAGAATTATCACACCAGTGCGGTGCTCAGGGACTCAGGGCATCGCCTGGTCAACAGAAGCATCCAACACTGAGCCACACCTGGAAAACCACATCTGTTTATAACCCTGGGAACTAAGTTTTATAGCTACGACATACAGATACAGCCATTTTTAGCTCAAAAGCGTCAGAAAACTGCTCTCAGTCATAGTAGCAAAGACGAGACCCCTGGAGCAGACCGAGTACTGGAAGCCACAGGCATTTTAAGCTCCGTCTTGTTTCAACCAAGGGATTGGTAACAGTGCCGCTGTGTCCCTGGATTACAGCTGGATGCCCATCACTGTGTATCACAGATGCAAAACTAGTAGTTTTTTCCCCTTGACAGATGAAAATTGAGAACTGTCTATTTGGTTTGTGTTTGCAAAGCACCCAGCCAGTTGCTTAATTACTTGGCCCAGTTTCTAGGTTTCTGATTCCCACTTCTGCAACAGATTTCCTCCATTCCCAGACTCACAAATCCAGTTGCAACTTTCATATCTGCATTCACGGTCACAACTCTGAGTTTATCACTGCTGCCCCATCACAAAGAGCATCTCCTCCTCAACAGGGCTTCCCAGGCGTTTTTACAAAGCAAAATGCATCAGCATAGAGCTGTAAATACATGGTCTCTGTGTAATCAACAAGCAGATTAAACGATTCACCAGCTAAACTGGAAGAAATTCATGACAAGCCACTGCGATTCCCCAAAACAAAAACTGCACAGCACGGCAGCCAAGGATTTCTCAGGAACACATTCGATTCTACCACTATCCAACCAAGCTGTTCCACGGATCAGTCCTGCCAAACAGCTGCTCTGTGAGCTCCCCAAAACCCCAGGGCTTCCTTGGTTGAAGAAAAATGCCCATCCTCAACAACAGCAGGTTGCAGTAGCTATTTGAGCATCATGGCTAGTCAAGCAGGTTATAATTGACTGTAATTAATACGCCTACAAGCTTCCACATTCTTACAGACTGAATGAGATGAAGAAATACAGGATTGCTCCCTAAACTTGTGAACATTAGAGGCAGTCAAAGGAACCCGTTGCCTTCTGATCTTCAGAAATCAAACATCTCTGATCAGAGAAGGTAAAAGGCAAACACCAGCACTGCTGGGAACTGGCTGTGCACAGCCCCGTTTCTTCCGCGGCACAAACCACAAAGGCCTCAACCTCAAAAAACTGACTGCAGAGCAAGTTGCTGCAGACAGTAGGGTTTCATCTATCCCCCAAGATGCCTCTTTTTATGCTTGCATGTTACTCTGAGCGTGTTAGGGGGGGCGCAAGCCATCGCGCAGCCACAACAGCGTTTTAGCAATACTGAAAGCGGCCTTCAGTGTGACACAAACTGAATAACCCAGTCAGTAAGGGTGAAAGCCAGATGAACCTGAACTGCCCGACATCTTGAAAATCCCACATCTGTCACCGCTGGGCTAGAAGAACAGCCTGTGACACCTGCACAGCTAGGCTTAAAAGTGCTTTGCACTCAGCAGTATCTTAACCACTTGGAAAGGAAGAGCTGTGCCATGCAGATTATTTCCTCCACTGAAGCCACCAACCCGACCATCAAAAGGAAACTGAGGGATGCTCCTGTGCAAACACCTTGTGCATCTTGCTCTCCATTATTCTCCTTGCAATGCTTCATTACAGGATTATTTTGAGGAGTGGGTCTGCATCAGCTTTTCCGGCTTACACTTCGTTATCATGAGAAAGAAACACAATTCTAGTGTTTTCCCTCTGTGCAGGGCAAGAACTCCTGTTTTACTCCAACACCAGAGCCTGTGGGGAGGCAAAAAACAGAGCCACTGTCATTCATGGGCTCCTTTTTCAAGATACATCCTACACAGAGCTCTTGGAGGTGTCCAAGCCCTACGCTGCTCGGTCCCAGGAGAACATAACAAGGAAACGGTCACTCTAATACTTGGCCTACAGCATTCACTGTCAACCATTACTGGTGTTCAATTCTAGACTGGACACCTTTGCTTTTAAGCTGGATGGATGTTCTTATCTTCACTTCTTTCAGCGCTCACGTGCTGCTTCTCAGCTCTCCTGAACAAGCCATAGGGTTTCTGCTGAAAGCTCCATCCCTCTATGCCTTACCCAGACTCGCTGTTAACTGGCATGTTTTACACCCTCAGGTCTAAAGAGCCTACCAAGCCCTGTAGGGAGGGAGCACGATTTTGAAGCCTGCAGCACCCAGGGGTGCTCAGAGCCCGTCCTACACAGGGAGATTTAAACATATGCTAACATGATTCACTGATCCCGTAAGTGTCTCTGCCCTGGGGAGCCAGGAACAGTGCAGCTGCACTACTGAGCCCAGAAGCAGCCATCAGCTCAGGCTCCAGACCTCGAGCTGATCTCCTGGTCTCCAGAGGAGGAACACAGAGGTGCCCAGGCTGGAGAGGGGCTGTAGCCCTTTCCCAAGCTGTTTCTGAGGGTCTCACAGTCCCTGCAGCTGGAAGGATGAACAGGACCACTCAGCACGATGCACTCAGGAGCCCTCCCCCAAACAGTTCTCCGGCACAGCAGGACACCATCAGGTAACAGGAATATGACAAGACCTATGGATGTAACACACCGTTACAGCCTGCTGCCACCTAACCTATAGCCCCGCGAGCTGGCGAGGTGCTGGGACATGCAAAGCCTGCAACGGCCAAGATAGTGCCAGGCACAGCTCCCCAGCAAAGACCAAAAGCCAGCAAAACCCAAACCCAGGTTCCTCTTTCAGCCTGAGAGGGGAAGAGAGGGAAGGAAGACAACAAAACTGCTTGCTGAAAGGAGCACTGTATATAAACACAGACATACAGCAGAGTTTTTCACGCTGTATTGCGAGCACCTCTATACGCAAGATCTGCCACACGTACAGCTACGTGGGAAAGGTTTTTGTTACCTGTGCTAAGGTTACTGCCTCGCATCATTCATCCCACGAGCCCAGCCATGCTGTTCCTTTGCCATCGGCTTCACGGGGAGGTGGCTCAGGTCCCTGTTTCCTGGGGATCTCATGAATGCTTTGATGAGAACAAATGTTGTCGTTTCCAGCACTACAGGAATGTTTCTAAGGAAAGCCGTGCCTTGGCTTTCCATTTAAAATGAAGAATTGCCTTGCAGGAGCACTGCATGTAGCATTTGCTAAGAGAGGCAGAAGGCAAATGCATCTTGGAGCTACCCCCTGGGCAGTTTTTCTTTAAAGCAGTCAGGCCAGATCCCGGTCTCATTTACACAGGTGGATATCTGGGGAGGCTTTAGTGAAATTACCCTGGATTTCCACAGCTGATGTGTCAGAAATCACAATCCAACAGAGCCCCAGGGAAGAATCCATCGGTTTTGTTGTGGCCTTGCGAAAGTCTTTGCTCATGCTTTCCTCTTGCAAAAGTGCCACTTGGGGAAGTGGCAGGGGTGGCTGTGCCACCAAAGCGACGGCAACAGCTTTATTTAGCCCGGGTTCCTAAAGAAGGGAAGCAGATGCAGCAGCACTGAGTGCATAGGGACAGCAAGGCCACACCGGTGGATTCCCCCTCAAACTTGGAGGCTGTTTTCTCATTTCAGACCATGACGACAGTCTAAGCAGAGTTGTCACAGCTACTTAATTTCTAAACATTTCCTGAATCTGAGCTGCTGGAGAGGGGAGAGTTGAACTAATGAGCAGCTCAACCCTGTAACAGACTTCAGAGAATCCACACTGACCTGCCACCTCAAGGCCCAGCTCTACAGGAAAAAAGGCTGCACCATACACTGACAGTAGGCATAAATCAGAGTGAAAGCAGAACCAGGGGCTCTGGAAGCCCAGGGGGACTTCTGAGTGCATCCCCTCCTTCCCGGCAGGAAAGGCCGGCACAGAGCAGCCAGAGCATCCGGGAATCCGCAGCTGCACCTGCATCCATCACCAGCCAGACACAGAGGGCTTCAGTGCTCCATCTTCCCTCCACTTCCTCCCTCTTGTCTTCCCCATCCCTACCCTGAATAGGCAGCTTCAGGAGGAGCACAGTGCCCGGATTCTCTCGGGTTTTACAGTGCATCTGGCGCTCCATGCATTATCTCTACAGGCCCTGCTCCAGCATCCCGCCTGCCTCCTCACTGCTGCCCGGCACACCGCCAGCCTGGCTGGGATGCGAACACACACATCCACAGCCCGAGGAAGCCCCCTCCCTCTGGCCAGTAGCCCTCCAGGCCGGGCTGACCCGCACCATCTCCCCCGACGCTGACCAAAACCCTGCCACGCAGGGCTCCCGTTCCACACACCCGCTCCCCTCGGCACCACGAGCTCGACCAGAGGGAGCCAAACGCGCCATGGCCGAGCCCCACGTCACCTTGGCACCGGTGGTTCCCCACATCCCTGCCTGGGAAGTGTCCCCTGGCCATGCCCCCCCAGCAGATCAGCAGTGACGAGGCACCTTCCCAAACAAGCCCCCCAGCCTCCTCCCTCCAACCTACAACAGGGCCGAGCCGGCCAAGGGAGCAGGGTGGGTACGGTGCCGAAGGAGGAACCGCGGATGCTCTTGCCACACTTCCAGAGGAAGGCGTGACGTGAGCTGTGGCTTAATTGGTTATTAATAACTCCTTTGTTAACAAGCCAGCCCTAAGGAGGAACCGAAATCGGTCTGCTTCTCTGGTGGGGAGCTTGGCCCCCCCCCCCCTCCCTCCGCAGGCCATCATTCACAATTTCTCCTCCCCACATCATTCGTGTTCCCAGAAATCGCAGACCCCCCCCGTGAGTCACAGCGACAGCACGGTCCCCTCACCTACGCGCGCGTCGCGAGGCTTCGTGTTTGGCTTTTACTTTTTAAATCCCAGAAAAATAACAGATGCTGTTGCTGAGGGGGAGCTTCTCGGAATCTGTTCCGGCACCAGGCTGCGTCTGGAGCACCCAAACTCACAGTTCCCCTAAAACCAGCCCTGTGGGAGCTGCAGAGCTCCCCTGCCCATGGGTGGTTACTTCTGCTGCCCTGTGCTGCCTGCTCAGGGCGAGGAGCCTTCCTCCCCATGGCAAACACAGCCAACAGCCTCCACACCCAAGCCCCACGCCTCCCTGCCGGATTTCTTTGGAGCTGCCAGTTAAAGGGACCCTTCTGATTTCTCTCCTGTGCAAATCCAAGCAGAATGTGACCCTCTTCACCTGCGCAGCGTGGGACACGGTGGGGTTCCAGCTCCTGAGGACACACACGAGAGGGCAGAGAAACCCCCACTCCCACACGTGCTGCAGCATCAGTCTACCCTGCTAGCACTGGTGTGGGACCTCACCTTCCCCATAACCCACAGAAGCAGCCCAACACCACGGAGGGAGGTCAGGCACCAGCTGCCACAGCAGTTTCTCACCCCAGAAGCCTCCATCAGACACTCCCAAAGCAGCACCCAGCAGAAAATATCGCTCATGCAGCTTAAGCTGAGCCTGACGTGGGTGACTGGGATGAGGTCACCCAGCAGCGTTACCCCCAGATACGTCAGTGGCCACAGTAAGGTCCCAGGACAGAGCTGAAAGACCGGGTTGCCACAACCAGAGCACACCAGAGCCATTTCCAACTGGGCACCAACCCCCTGATCCAGGTAGTCCTGAACGACCAGCTGGAGGGAGGACACCTTACAGACAGAGAGACAGCCTACCTTCTGCTCTTCGGCTGCCAAGGGGAACCATCCCAGAACACTATCACCTGAGCATATCCAAGCCACACAGAGAACACCCCCTCCTCACCAGCCCAAGCTCAGCTGGTGGCCACCATTTCCTTTTAAAGAGCCCAGGGAGGCAAACAGCCTTCAGCTGTCACTGGCCTTGATGATTAACTCATTAATGGTGAACACGTGTGAAAATGGTCCTGACCTTGGTCTCCACCACAGCCTGAACCAAAACAGAGGCAGCTCCCGTCCCCAGAGCCAGGCACCACGCTGCTGATGTTCATCAGCCCAGAACTGAGTCCTGGGAGCTCCATGGGAAGCGCTCGATGTCGGTTCCTCTAAGGCTGCTGCTTGTGTGTCTGGGCTCTCCTCACCAGAACAGTGTTTGGCCCTTTCCCAGGAGGTTGGTCCCAGCCACCATCCAAGGCTGGACGCCCCTTGAGGTGGCTGTTTGGGATGACCTGCCTCCTCAGTGACCCTTTCCTGTGAGTTTGGGGTTGAATTTCACACATGAGACTTCATGATTTCCAGTTCTTCTCCAGATCCATCATCAGGGACATGCCCAAGTAACAAAAGTGAGATCCTACTGCCAGCTCTCCATCCTGGGGCTTCCCGCATGGGAGCTGGGGAGCGTGGTCCGGCTTAGCATCCCACCTACACCACGGGCAAGCAGGACCTGCTCTGATTTACTAGCCCAGAAGCCTTAATGCCAGCCCCAAGCACCCTTGTTGACCCCAAGGAGATGCGTCTCCACGGCTGAAGGACACTGATGTCTCAAGGGGCCTCCCATGGCCACTTGGGACCAAGAGCGGCAAGCTGGCTCCGGGCTTGCTGGCTGCCCCTCCTGTAAATGCTTTCCCATGGGTCCTGCGGGACAATGAGGGGTTCGGAGGGGTTCCTCCCAGCACCCAGCCGTGCTCTGGACTCGGTTACACCAGGGTGTAAACTGTGACTCAATCTCCTCCGTGTGGGCTGGGCTTTGTGGAGAAGCAGGGTGACACACAAGGACAAGGCTGATGCTCAGGAGTTACAGACGTGGCCTTTGCTCCGGGGAAAAGTGCTGACTCTGAACTCCTGTTTATGGGCACTGACATGGCGTTTTCTAGTCCAGGATGTTGCTTCCTCTCTGGGGCCTCAACGGGGCACTCACTTCCTTGAGAGACGGAGGATGCCCATCGCTGCCCGTGCCCGCGGTGGGGGTTGGCACACGGGCAGCCCGGGGTGCCGTCAGTGCAGGCGGCAGCGATGCTGGCTGCTGATCCCCGTGCCCGGCTTTATCCACATGCAGCATCCCACGCATGAGTTTAAGGCCAGGCTGTATCCCCACAGACACCCCCGGGCCAGACCCACTGCCAGGGTGCATTGCCCCGTCGCCTCACTCTCCGTGCCCAGCACTGCTGGCATCCCGATGGAGCAGCCAGTTCCCAAGGAGCAGCCCAGGTCTCTGGCCCCTCTCCCTGTGCCGGTCCAGGGCACATATTCAGGTCTCCAGGGCCTTGCTTGGGGGCAGCAGGTGGCCGGTGACGTGGATCATCTGTTCTCCTCCCTCCTTCACTCCACCTCCCCTCCCCCTTCCGCCCCATCGCCTCGCCTTCCCGGCTTCATCCCCAGCCCAACATAGACCTGGGAGCACAGGGACGACCCGGG
>NW_010229628.1:0-1613 GCF_000690775.1 Eurypyga helias | reverse complement strand
TACGCTTCCCACAGCCGCTCACCCCCAGCCCTCCGCTGCCAGGGACAGACACAGTCGGAAGCGAACGGCCTGCGGGATTTCTGGTCAGGAAAACACCCCGTAGGGTGACTCCAGCCCCCTTTGCAGCTCGCTCCGGGCAGTGTTGTGCCGTGGGTTTCCTTTCACAGCAGCACAAGGGGCAGCATGGTGTGTGGGGCTGCAGGACCCGTCCCTCTGCCCACTCGCTGCCAGGAGCAAAGCCTGGGGGCTGCGGTGTGAGCCAGCTCGCATCGTCCAGCCCTGCCGCCCTCCGGGCCTGGCTTACAGCCCCAGCACGGGAGGCAAAGCCAGGCTTGAGGCACCCCCTCCGCCCCCGTCATCCCCAAACAGCACCGTGGGCCACGGCACAGCAAGAAGCCACCAAGGGCACCATCTGGAGAGGAGCTGGGGATCCTGGGATTGCCCCCTGGGCCTCCAGCGGAAGGGGAAGAGGCCCCCTTCCCTCCTCTTCCTCCCTCCTACGTGAGGATTCTGCAGCCAGGTGAACACAGGATGTTGATGAAACGGGCAAATTGGGCAACCCTGGAGTCAGTGGGAAGCTCCAGGCAGCTCCCAGCTTTGGCACCCAACCAACAGCAACCGTGTGGCACCTTTTGGGTCCCCTTGAGCACTGGGGACAGGCAGGGATGGGGGTACAGACCCCCCAAGATCCCACCCTGCCAGGCGTCAGCTCAGCACCTGCCGCTCACGGCCGGCACTGTAGGGACAGGCTCTTCCCTGCTCCGGCACAGCGTGTGCTGTACAAAACATGGCTACTTGACAAGGCGTAAGAGGGAAAATGGAGGAAAAACAACTTGTTTTGCTGTTTCTTGGAGGTCTGGGGCCAGCGTTAGTCAGCCCTTGGCTCCTGGGCTGAGTCTTGCAGGGCTCTGCAGCGCAGCCTCACGGCTGGCAGCCGGGCACCACGGGTTCTCTGGCTCCTTCGGGCTCTGCTGAGCATGGGATGGGGCAGATCTGGGGCTGCTCATGAGCCGGCGGGAGGGTTTTCCTAGGGAATGATGCAGCTGGAGGCCAGGAGGTGACGGACATCTCCAGTTTTGCAGTACTGAGATGCTTGTGGCCCCTTCCAGGGGTTCCCCAGGGCAGCACGATGCCGCTTGGGTACCAGCCACTACGCTGGGCTCTCCCTTCCTGGGATCGGGGCACCCCATCCCGCTCCATGGCAGTGAGTCTGGATGGGGCACCCAGAAACCGGCCGAACACGGGAGCGTTTGGCTCCCGGATCAGAAATGGGGCTGCGGACTGCTCCAGCATCCAGCCCAGCTCGCTCCTTGGGTGCAGGTGCTGCTGTCACCCCCGCAGTGACCACGTGTACAGGGACAGCGAGCCACGCGTGGGCCATGAGCAAGCCACCAGCGGGCCATGAGCGAGCCACCAGCGAGCTGGGGCAGCAGGCAGGGACCCCGGCCGGGGCAGCAGAAAGGAGCCAGGCAAGGGGAGGGGGGACAGGGCAGGGGATATGGTGCGGGAGGTGCAAAGGGGCTGCTGGCTTCCTTTGAGCAGGAGTGGAGGGGCATGTGGCACTGTCCACAGTGTCCCCAGTGTCCCCCTGGGTGCTGCTGCCATCTGCTGGC
>NW_010229627.1:2289-2580 GCF_000690775.1 Eurypyga helias | reverse complement strand
GCTCCACGCACCTCCCACACCCCGGGCCCGTGACTTAACGGTTTCGGCCGCATTTTCGATGCTTAAAGAGAAAGGCACGGGGCTTGGGAAAAGATGGCACGCTCTAGAAATGGTCCCCGCACGGGGCTGAATCCCTGCAGAAGTCGGTGCGGCACGGCAAGTGCTGCGGAGCGGGGCGGGTTGGGGTGAGGACACCGTTTAAAGAGGTCCTCCCACGATCACCATTTTCTCCCTGCCCTTCCCCAGGGGCAGGCAGAGTGTCTGGAGGTCAGGCTGGTCCCCCCTTCACGC
>NW_010229627.1:0-2258 GCF_000690775.1 Eurypyga helias | reverse complement strand
CCCCGTCCCCCGAGCCTCATTAGCCAGCCTTGTGGTTCGTGTTTTCTCTCCCCTTTTCTTTAGTTCCACTCGCCTACTGCACTTTGCAAACTTGTTTTGAGATCACTTTACCAGAGGAGCCGGGGGCTCTTAAGGGATACTAATTACAGATTTTTTTCTTCCTGAGTGACAGGCTGTTTCATCCTTTCTTCCCCTTCCCCCAAAATATTCAAGGGAAAAGGAAACAAATTTTCCTAAGTCCTCAAAGACTGGGTTTTGGGTGGTGTTTTTTTTTTGGAGGGGCGGGTGGGGGGTCGTGAAGGGGGAAGGCACGTTTCTTAACAACCCCGGCCCCGCTAGATTAGGAATTACAGCTGCGAGTTACTCTGCACGCCGGGAGCGCAGGTCCCGCGGGGCCGGGATTGTGCACCGGGAGACCCACCGTGCGTGCTTGGAGATAAAGCCCTGGAAGGTGATCAGATCCGCAACCGGCCCTTTAAAGATCAAGTTTATTTGTGCACAAAGCACAGATCTGTAAACAGGTCTATTTTAGCCGGCGCAAACGTGGCAAATCAAATTGTGTGTGTGTGGATGCCACAGCCCAGTGAAGAGTTCAAGTTACTGCGGAGCAGAACCACTCCACCACCACCACCCCACCTCCCCCCCCCGACGGGTTTCTTAGGAAAACAATAGGGAAACGTGCCCTGTTTCAGATACGGCCCGATTAAACAGCAACCTGCACCTCGGAGCGGCAGCAGCCTGAAATTCTGGGCTTTCCCGTTTCTGTAACTTTACTCCTTTATCAACTCCCTGCTTTTCCTTACCGTATTCATTTCAAAGGGGAGCTCACCCCGTTTATGGCCCCAAATAAACCGAAGCAGTCCAGATGTAGCCTTCCCCAGCCTTTAGCTGATTATGCGGCCGCTCGTAGGAAGAAGGCTGTGTACGTGTTCGGAGGGGTTACTTTTAAGAAAAGTTTTCGCCCAAGAGTAGAAATCCGCATTTTGGGGGATGTGGGACAGGGCAAGGAGCTCGCCCCAGCCCGCGGCTCCCGGCCGCTCTCCGCCTCGCCTGGGCGGGGGGGAAGGCTATCCAGCGGTGTGCGCTGGAAGCACCTCTGGAAGGAGGTGCTCCCTGGGAAAGCGGCTTCGAGAGAGCCGGCTCCCCGTGCCCTCCGCGTTACCTCTTCCTGGAGAGAGGCTAAGGGAAGGCGCCTGCTCCCTGGGCACACAGACGGCTCCGTGGCTGCCGGGTCACTTGCTTCTCCGTTTGAATGAACCTAGGTCGCGTAATTTTATTCCCAGGTAGGGAAGGTTTCCCTTGCCTTCTCATACTATTTTCCTCAACTACAAAAGCCACCTGGATGAAACCAAAGGATTCCCGCGCGTTAGCAAACGCCAGTTAAACGGCTTCATTCCCATTCCCGTCACCCCTGCACCGCTCCGCTCCGCCACGGCTGCGGCCGGAGCTCTGCCGGGCTTTTGTCCCCGGCTTGTGTAAAGTTACTTAGGGACTGCGGGCCTAGAAATTTTACACTTCCAGGAGGGGCTGGTTGCACCGGCAGCTGGGACGCATCTGTAACGGTACAAGTTTGCCTGCAAGCAGAAAATGAGCAAGCCCGAGGCGCTGCTGGGCTGTTGTGTCTCCAGCAGCAGCGGGTCACACGGGTAGGAGTAAGAATGGGGATTTGTCTGGGACCAAACACGTATGCTTTTCTTCTTGTGAATGCCTTTCCCTGTGACCCCATCCGACAGCACTAACACCTGGGTTTCCCCTCTCCGCGTCTCCACACGTCGCTGCCCATGTTTGTCCGGTGGTTTGTACATTCAGACGGTTGGTGACGCCGCTTAATGACGGGACAAAGCGCTGCCCGAGACCGATGTACAGATCCGAGGTCTGAAAAGAGGGATAAATCGTTGCGCGTTAGACCTGGACCACGGGCTGGGGGGGATGAAGAAACGCACGGAGACACTGCAGGTGCTACGGTGGGGGCTCTACGTGAATTCCCCCGTGGGGAGAGCCGGTGGCCCGGCCGCTGCCGCCTGGGTTTTTTTTTTACGTGAATCCCCCCGCGGGGAGAGCCGGTCCCCCGGCCGCTGCAGCGTGTGATGGGAGATGGGAACACAGGGACAGGAACGGCTCTATGGGAAACGACAGCGGTTCGTGCATGTCCCCCGCCCCTCTTTTCTCTTTCCACACCGAAACTGCAAATTCCCAGACTCGGTTTAAACTTGGGAGGCGTCGCGGCCGGGTGTGGGGAGGTCGAGCGCTCGGGAAGC
>NW_010229626.1:0-2844 GCF_000690775.1 Eurypyga helias | reverse complement strand
CTTTCCTGCCTGAATCCAGCACAGGTTTAAGCTAGAATGGGCCTCTGCAGTCCCATAGTCCAACCTCTTGCTCGAAGCAGGGCCAACTCCAAGCCTATTTCATGCTGCTTGGAACTCCCTGAGCTCAGCTGAGTACTGAAAGGTCTCTGAGGATGGAGATGCCCCATTCTTGCTCTCTGTCCCAGAGCAGCATCGCTCCTACCAGGAGGTATGTCTTCCTTCATGTCTGTAGAGAGTTCCATGTTGGCTTCTGTCTGTTCTTCCTTCTCCTTTCATTGGTAGACTCTTGAGAAGTTGGGTTCTATGTCTGATGTAAAACCAACCCCACAAGTAGTAGATCAATTAAATCCTTTCTTTGCCTTCTCTTTTCCATGCTGAACAAGCCAGGTTTCCTCAGTCTCTCCCTTTATGTGATGTGTGCTCCAGCTCCCTGGCGATCATAATAGCTTCTCCTGGACTCTCTCCCGTTTGATCCCGTTTGTGTAACGGTTTTATTTGCAGCTAGTCCCAAAGGAGTCAATTATTTCTTTTGGTTTTCTGCCTTTATTGAGTAATTCCCCCTTCCTAAACAGATGCTCATAAAAATCATTATTCCTTATATTCTTTCTGCAAAGCTGGAGGAGGCCATTGTGGAGGCAAAGGGAGCTGTGCGGTGACAAAAGATTTCCTTCATTGTTTGTCCCTGGGGACAGGGGAACTGCAGCAGCTTGCATCCCCCTATGAGTTCACCTTCAGCTGTGTCCTGTAATTAAAGCTAAGCAGGAAATCATTTATTCCACGTTATGTTTACAAGTGTAACCCAGCAAAAACTGTGGCTCGTTGAAACGCTTTCAGAACTTACTGTGCTTTGCAGTGCTCTTACTCCTTCCAAATGTCCCTTTTTCCCACTGCAGTTCAGTTGGCTCAGTAAGTCAGACGAGCAGAAGGATGAGTCACCCTCATCGTGGCGGCTGGGCCTGCGGAAGACTGGCAGCCACAACATGTTGAGTGAAGTCGCTGCTACCCGTGAGGCGCAGAGAGATAAGATGACTTCTATCTATCGGTCTTCGTCAAGTCCTCGGATATCTGCATTATTAGACAACAAAGAAAAGGTTTGGCTTGCAGCAAAGATGTTCCCATGCGTTCCAGTTGAGCTGACTTTACCTCCCAGTTTTAAGACCCTTTCCCTTTTCATTTTGAGCTATTGCTGGGTTTGTATCCATAACAAACTTGAGTCTTTCCCATTCTTTACTTTTTTTCCTTTGGAAATTATTCCTATCTTGTCAGTTCTTGCAGAACTGGAGTTTTCCTTTTGTCCTGATCACCGCTTGGTTTGAAGCGGGCTGCAAGTGAACAAGGTCTGCCAGTCTGGTGTGGCCTGTCCTTTACCAGAAAATGTCTAATTCAGACAGTAGTACATACCTGCAGTGGAAATTCTCCTTCACTGTGATCTGTCTGGGTTCCCCCTGTACCCACCAGCTGTATTTGTGAATCCCATGTATTTGCCAGCTGTAACTTTCCTGCCCATGGGTAGATGCCTCATCCCTGGAAACATTCAAGGTCAGGTTGGACGGGGCTCTGAGCAACCTGATCTAGTTGATGTCCCTGCTCATTGCAGGGGGGTTAGACTACATGACCTTTAAAAGTCCCTTCCAACCCAAACTATTCTATGATTCTGTCAGTTTGAAGTAGTTCTAGTTAGAAGCTGCTTGTATTCACTAACATGCTCTTCAGGAAACCATTTTCAGAACTGATTCTTTTATGCTGTGGTATGTGTTGCCCAAGAAAATGCCTTAAACCAGTTGTCCTTAGGCAGAAGAAGGCTTTTTCAGTTGAAGAAATTTGAACATGAATTTAATTGTCCCTGAAGGTGCTGGCAATGTAACAGGTTTACAGCTGAAATACTTCTTTTGCTTCACCAGGATAAAGACAACAAGAGCTATCTTGCTACAATAGCCCCCAGAAGACTAGGCAGTGCAAGCGATATAGAAGAAAAAGAAAACAGGTGAGACTGATGAACTTAATGCTCAGCTCCTGTCCTGTCGATTGTTACTGCGGAATAACCTTTTTTCTATATTCATGCTTCATATAGTTCCTCAGCAGCCCCAAGTACACAGGAATTCACAATATCAAAACCTGTCTCTGATCTAGAGAAGTTCTGGCTTGTTGCTTTTCCTTTACATGAGCAGGGCAATGGGCTGGTTTCTCCACCCCTGTGTTTGTACACCTGTGGTCTCCACCCAGGAAACTACATTTATGCATACTTTTTCCTTTTATATGTAAGCATCTCATTTTGTAGCTGGCACCTACACTTGTACTGTGGTTCACTCAGTAATCACCTTTGGTCCCTTTGGTCACACATCTGTCACTTTTGGATTCACTTGAGTTTCTGAACTTTCGTGTGTGGAACTGTTTCCATTGCAGGGGCTGGATTTTTGGTCAATATGTGTAGTTGCCCCTGGACAGAACCACAGTATAAATGGGATAAATATCTAGTATCTCAAGATAGAGTTGAGGAGCTAATCTCTACAAACAGGTTCTTCACAGTTTATGGTAGAGGGAGGAAAATTTGAGCTTAGCCTCATTTCCAGCCACTTCCTGGACTGTGTTGAAAAAGCACATAGAGAAGTCACTGTGAGCTGCGATTGTTGTGAAGAAGTCACAACAGCTGACCACCCTGAGATTGCAGTACAGTTTGAGATGCTTTGCTGACCTTGTGCTGGAACCTCCCTGCTGTGTTCTTGCTTAATCTCAGCCAGTCACCGAGATTTGGAGTTTAGCAGACAATTTGTGTCTAAATGGCTGATAAGCTTGAGTAGCAGTGGCTGATATTGAGTGGCATATTGTCATGGTTTAACTCCAGCT
>NW_010229625.1:0-902 GCF_000690775.1 Eurypyga helias | reverse complement strand
ATCTCTGTTATTTCTACCTTACCTCCAGTCTTCAGAAAAAGTTCCCCCAAAAAATCCTTCCCCATGTGCCACTGTTTATGCCAGTTTAAAGCAACCTTCAGGTACTTGTCCTGTGCAGGAAAGCAATGGGATCAGAGTACTGAAGTCATACGGTAACTGCCTTCATACTTCTCCTCTCCACTGTGATGATATTTGGCAAGGTCTCTGCTAAAGACCAAACCCATTCGCCTTAGCTGAATGGCTGCAATGTGATGTCTGCAAGGTTGCAAAGATCAGATCACAAGCATGCACAGATCTGGAAGTGAGTGAGAAAATTAAGTCCTACAGTCATGCAAATCATTTGGTGAATGCAAGCAGGAGAGTGTCCTTACAGTTTAGAGGAAAAATGCATTCTGGATTTGATATCTGCTGCTCTCTGGCTCTCCTTTGAAGTTAAAGAAGATATTCAAAAGACTGTTAACCTCAGATGCTGTGTTCTATGAAAAGAAAATTTATTCACACAGAGGTATTTTGTTTAATTTGTCCAACTAAAATTATATTCACATATTAAATATACAGTTTTATTAATATTTACAAACCAAAAAAATTTTTATAGCAGTGTGGTTTTGGTGATTTTAAAAGAGGGAATTCATACAGAATTCATATACCTATCACAGTATTTAATTCTATGACATTTCATACCCTGCCAAGCTTTTCCAAGCACTAATCAGCTTCTTGCCAATTCAAAAGAAATAGTAATATACCACAAAGTAAAGTTTCCTCTATTTCAGCTTAGGCAGCAGTAGTGTTATTACCATTCACTATTTGCTAAAATATTTCATTAGCTTTTATTTGAAGTTCAATGTTTGCATTATTTTCATTAGTTTTATTTTCATTATTATTATTGTTTTCTTATTAATTTA
>NW_010229624.1:0-17026 GCF_000690775.1 Eurypyga helias | reverse complement strand
TTAAATTAATTTTCCCCAAGCTCAGTGTGTGTTGCCCAGGATGGTAATCAGTGAGTGATCTTTCCCTGTCCTTATCCCAACCCCTAAGTTTTTGTTATGTTTTCTCTCCCCTGCCCAGCTGAGGAGGGCAGTGACAAAGCAGCTTTGGTGGGCATCTGGCCACCAGGCAGGGTCAACCCACCACAGTGTATCAAAACATTACATCCATTTTTTTAAATAGTCTTAAAAACTCATAAAAATCCAAATATTTAGTCTTCATATATCCCAGAGATGTACACGTTCACATGTAAACAAACAAATATATGTCCACTCCACTGAGAAAACACAAATCAAGACTAAGAAATAAAATCGAAATCTAACGCTACTGTACATAAGCAAGTTCTAATATTTTTGAAATTTCTCATTTTACTGCTTTCTGGTTAGTTAGCCATAATGTAGCACTCATGAAAATTCCAACTTTAAGAAGGTCAACACTACCTGTGTGTGACCATGGTCTGATGTACACATTTATTGTAGGGTAGCAGGGACAGAGCAAGACAACACAACAACAACCCACATCTGCACTACTAACAGCAGCTATGTACATAATTTCCTTCTCGTTGTCTGAACAAAACAGAAAAATATTGGCATCTAGGTTGGTTTTTTTTTTTGGCAACAAATACATTATTTTTTTATTAACATACCCTAACGCTGACTTAAGATGATTCCCACAATTTATACAAACCCTAATAATACTGTAAGTGCTGTTTTAACACCAACGACCTGCTGTTTGTACCAACGCTACTAGCCCCTGAACAGCATGCAGAGCAAATCCCCATGTTTTCAATTTTAACATGTGAGGACAATTAATGTAAACAGCCTAAGATAGGCAACACAAACAGAATATTATGCTTCATCATGGTGATTTTTGCCATGGAATTTAAATAGAAGTGTAATGAGTGTGATGTTTCACATTCAAATTATGGTATTATTCTAAGAATCCATACCAACTTCGATTACAGTTTGGGGAAGACCTATAATCTAATGTCCATCTCAGTCACAAGACTGTTTTTTTTCCAACCTCTTAGTTCCCAAACATAAGTTTCCTACTTACTATCAATTCCTCCATAGTTAATTTTAGCTCACTGACGGCCCTCTCACTCTTCTTATTTATGTACCTGATTTTTTGCATTACTTTGTTCAGTTTTTCTATTACACTAAGAAGTCCATTAACAAGCATTATTTCTCCACAGAACGAAGCCTTTAATGATTCTTGTGAAAGCTCAGCACACCTTTTCTAATTCAGCAATAACTGACTGTGGTCAGGAAGAAACAAACAGAATACTGCAGCAGTAGTGATGTCACTAGAAAACAAGATACAATTCTACCTCTTCTGCCTCAGATCCCCTTCATACAGAGAGGGATGATACTAGCCTTCTAATTCTGTTTCACAATAGAAACTCCTGCTTTAATGGTAATTCAGTGAAAGCCCACACTCCTTTTAGTCCTCATGTCCCACCTGCATGACCTACATACGTACGATCTTTTGCTCTAGGTGTCTAATTTTACCCGTTGCATTATTCAAATGAGAGTAACCTTAGTGGGGAGGATTAAAAAAAAAAAAAAAATTCTTTACCTTCAAAAGCTGCTTGCCAATTGTTGGACTCATTTTCTCATCCACCATAAGAATTACTATTCCTCTGTCATCCATACCTCGGCGTCCTGCACGACCTGACATCTGAATGTATTCACCTGAGGATATCTAGGATAAAAAGAGGAAAAGAAAAAAAATTATATACATTGGAAAAAAAGCAAGAACATATAAAGTGCTACTTACAATTACACAGTAAATGAACATGATGTATAAAAATTAGCAAAGAAAAGTTATCTAAGACGTGAACTTTTCACAGATTGAATTAATTACTCGTAATTGATCACTGCGCTACGAAGACACAAATAATGCGTGTCAGCAGTGTCGGTTAACTAATGCTCCCCCAGCCAGTGACTTCTGTAACACAGTGCACCATTTTAGTAAGCACAAACCCCATTTTACTCACGTCTCACATGACGGAAAGTTGCTGGGCATGACAGAGATTATTAAAATGTATCTTCACCATCTTGAAATAATGTATCATCTCACTCAGATGATTCAAATGTCACACGAAATCACTGACGCCTACCAAGAGCTGTATTTCTATGCCCACTACCTGTGTAAACTGGAGAGGTTATAAAGAACTGGGACGTGGACAAGACCCAGCTACAGCTGGTTCCCCAGGTCTCAGTAAGTTACAGAACAGGATTTTTGTCACCCGTGGAACTTGCGTTCCAACAATTTTCTGCATCTCGCTTTAAGTCAATCTCAAAAACTACTTAAGGAAACCATGCTAAATCATTTCAAAACGAGAAGTTCCACATGTCTGATACCTGATGGGTAGCTAATGCTCTCATGTATCTTATGGACATGTAATCAGCCTGACTGAATCGCGAATCTGAACAGCCCAAACCAAGACTGAAGAGAGGCTGACTTCATAAAGCACACGTCAAGTCACTTGTCCTGTTCACTGCAATTTTACCATCTCTCAAAGATGAACCAGGACACTTACAAAGTTTTGCTGTGATGTCTTCTCCACCTTTATTATTATTTACATGTGAATCAAATACCTGGGTTTAGTGTTTACATTTTTTAAATTGTTTGTTTTCCAGCTGTTTAAGAACCTGTCTCTCCCTCTGCACATTTCTGTCTTTTTGTGGGCTACTCAAAATACTCTGCTGTAACAGAACAATCAGTCCTCTCCTGAGGTAAATGATCTCTTTTCTTGGGTCTGTCAAAACCTAGATTTCGTGATCATTACGCTATGATACCGAGGCCACTCACTGTCCACACTCCTGACACAGAAGATGGTATTTGGGTCTCAGTTTTGGACAAGCTGTTCAGAAATCTCAGTCTAATCCAATGTCCACTGCTAATCTGTGTTTGATGCCCTTTTGCTGTGGGTATTAAAACAAATACTTTCATGCATAATCCGAGGAATCTTGTCTTCAAGAACTGGTACACTAAGTATAAATGGATTAGTGAACAAAGAAAGATTTTTAGAAGTTATTTTCCCTTACATTTAAATGTGTATGTTGAGAGTAAATTTAATCCTAATAGGTTTCAATAACACAATTCAGTTATTCTCCAGAACTCATTTTTCACTTACCCATCGGAAATCTTTTCCATCAAATTTGCTGGCACTTGTAAATAACACAGTCCTGGCTGGCATATTAATTCCCATAGCAAAAGTCTCTGTTGCAAACAAGGCCTAAATAAACAGACTGAAGTTACAAAGGCGAAAACAAAGGCTCTTAAGCAAATGTGCAAATACTCAGAGATTGCTACACAAAACCTCTCCAGATTTTACTACTTATATACCGTCAACATAGGTGCATTCAATATTTAAAAACTGGTCCCAAACCATTCTTTCTCCCTTCCCGTATTTCCTCTGGGAAAACATGGGACCATGTAAGAGACTCCAAAAGAAAACACAAGGGGGATCAAATGATAATAATGAAAAACAATAGTGGATTTCCACATTCAAAGTTGTAAGAAGAAAACAGCAATTAACTACCCAAACAAAATACCATAATCTTTATCTAAGGTTAGATTTTTCTGAATGTACATCCCTCAGGGCAACCAACAAACAGCTTGATAAATATCTAGAGTTGTTTATAGGAGCAAAATGTATCATGAAACTGTTGAAGAAAATATTAGACATTGTAAATTTAAATACTTAGAATAAACTCTAGAACACTTAAAACTAGAGCTGTAATTGTGCACTAACATAAGACATTTGAGGCAAAGTAAAGACTTTTCCTTATAGAGAATAAATAAAAAGAAAAGCTTCAAGAATCGCTTTTTCAGGTAACAATGGAGGCATTTATGCAAATACTTGCATTTTTCAAGGCGATGGAGCTGCAGCTCATTACACCAACTAACCTGTGCCACTGAACAGCTACAGGCTACCAGAGGTGCTGTGGGCACTCGCAGAAGCCAGCATGTAGACTCACAGAACAGAGCCTATCCAAACTTTGTACGTGTCTAGGGTTTGTTTGGGTTTTTTTAATTGCCTACTTACAGGTAAACACAATATACAAAAGAAGTTTTTGCTAACTAAAAAGCCTCATGCTTCCTGCACAGAATCACATTCATAACACAAAGCACTTTTCAGTTTGGCATGTGCCAAACTTTCAGTGCCAAATCTATCACCTTTTTCAGTCAGGAGCAGATCTCCACTACAATATCATTGTGCATTCTAAGATAAGACATACTTCTCAGTGTTTCAGCATTAATGACTTTGTATTCAGCACAGCGAAAAAACTAAATATTGACATGAAATATATATACCTTTATTAGGCCCTCGGAGAAAAGAATTTCTATGGTTTCTTTCAAGATAGGAAGCAGACCACCATGATGGATACCAATTCCTCGCTTCAGAAGAGGAAGTATATGCTCAACCTGAGCAGAAATACAGAAAGACCAGTAAACAAATTATTACTTCTTATTAAAAAATAAAACCTGTGTGGAAAACCTCAACACTGCCCTTAGTGTTCATGTAATTCCCTATTTCCTAATTTAAAATACAATTAATATAGCTTCAATATTATTTTCCAGTTAGAACTAGGAATTATATAAAGGATAAAGCCAGAGTCCAATCTTTTCAGTATACCAGTCTTAAATTGGGTTGGGCCAACTGTGAAGCTAATTTACACATGCAGTCAGTATTTAAATTTGCCTCTATTAAAAAAAAAAAAAAAGCTAATTTAAAATCATTTTTGGACACAGCAATCTTGGGATGCACGAGATATTTTGTTTCAATTTTAGTTGCAGTGATTTCACTTACTGATATGTGCTGCAAAACACTGAAGTTGGCACCAGGAGAGCCGTACAAGGAAATTCAGGCTGTAAATGACTGAATTAATTTCTTAAACTCTAAAAACATTATACTTCAAACAAGTACCTACATAAACTTAGCTCTGTCTCATTTTTTCCTTTGGAAACAAAGATTCTCATTAACAATCTATTAACACTTGCTTACCACATCCAAACCTAATCCTCAGAATACACTTTTGAGGTATCATTGTTCAGAGACCAAAACTGCTTACTTGGATATCATGCCACTGCTACAAGCTTATAAAAACCCCCAGCACATAACACGTTGTGTACTGGATTCCTATTATCCATTTTTCTCAAGTTCAAACAGATGTGTGGAAGTCAAAGGAAGTAGACACGGCCAAAAATTAAAACGTTTTTTTGTTTCAAGGAGAACTTGGCTACGCTCACAACAGAGATCACTACATTAAGAAATGATGTACAGAAATAAATAAAAGAAAACGGAGGACAGAAAAAAATTACAGTTTCAGTATTTGCTGCGAAAGTACTGAATCCTGTAATATACCGTGACATAGAAGCTTGCCTTTTTTCCACTGTAAAGATACTCACTATGCTTAATCATTACACAATAAATTAGAATGCAGGTGAATTAATTCAACTTTTTTAAAGGCTCAGCAGTCAAAAACTGATAAAGTGCATACTGCACTCTCATCTGAACTATTTCCAGACAGTTTTAAGCCAGATATATCTTTCTAAGCCCTTATGTTTACTTAAAAATATAATAATAAAAAAAAAAATTTCACAGGGTAGGAATGCCATAGTTAATTCTGGCACATGTAATTTGCTGGAATCACAGCTGGAAGGAACCTTCACCACTGAGTCCTATTTCACAATGCCAAGGAGCAATGCAAAAGATATTAAAACCCAGGGAGATGTATAAGAATATCCAGTTCATGATTTCTGTACCCACTACAACAGAGCCACAGCCTCAAAAGTTGCAGAAAACAGGAGAGCAGCAGCTACCTTTATTCAATCTCCACTCACCTGAGGAAGCTTTTTGTCTTCATCTGACAGACAATCAATTGCGTTATTGAACACTTCTTCAACCATCTTTTTTTCTTCATCTAAGAAGGCAATTCAAAAATTGTTACAAAATCCAGAAGGCTGACACCATGTGCAAATAAAGCGTTCCCACATTCTAATATTTACAGAAGTTTACAATAAAAATAGTGTGGAAGAATGAACTCTACACAAAACCACCCACATCGGGTCAGACAATCAAAACTTGAACATGAGCATGAAATGGTAACCAGAAGTAGATGCTCAGGGAAAAGGAAAACAGAGCAAACCTGGCAGAGTAATCCAAACTTCAGCAACTCCCAAGCTTGGGATTTCTCAGTTTTATATACTTTCTGCCTATTTCATAAACCTCCCCATTTCTCTTCTATCCACTAGTACCTGCCTGCATGGACATAAGAGGCTCTTCCTCTTCCCCACTAATTCTCAAAGTTTACATCCCCTCTACTTAAGCAGTACCCCAAACATGCAAATATTGGATCAAGTAACCAACAACTGTGAATAGTTCACAAACATTAAATGATACACTGATTTACAACAGATGCCTTATTTTTGTTACAACTCTTAATTTCCAAGAAGCTATGAATTTAGACTTGTTTCCCAAGCTTGGTCTTAATCCAAAATGAAAAAATCTTCTTTGTTTACCTTTTTGAGATTTTTCAGATAAGAAGGGGGAGGAAGCAAAGAAAGAAAACTGGATTGAATAGTCGAGAAAAACAGTCTAGTGGTTTGTTATACAGTTGCTTTGACTTGGAGAGAATACTAATTTTCCTAATGAACATGAAAATTTTGAGAAATACATTTGCTTTGATCAATCTTCTCCTAACAGAGACAGAATTTTCTACAAAGTCTTGTGCTATTATTACAGCGAACAGGATTTTGGAGAAAGAAACAAAGATTAAAATAGAAGAACGAATCAGCATCGTGATGACGAACTACTTTCTGCACCAACAGTTTACTACTGAAAGTGGCCTGATGTAACAGCACAGTAAATGAAAAAGCAATACATATTTTTCACTTGTTTTCACACACGAAGTGCCAAAGGAAATAAAAATATCTAACCAGAGTAACATTTCACATTAAAATACAATCCTGAATAAAACTGTATTTTATTCATCTGTACCTGTATTGAAATCTAACTTTGTCATCTGAAGTGCATAGGCCTCGCAGTCTTTCTTACTGAAGCTGAAAATGATCACAGGTTGGAAATTCCTTTCCATTATCATCTTCACAATCTTAAAAACATTTGAAGGACCTGCAGAGAGATTACATTAACTTAAATGTAATTTTAGCAAAATAAAATACCTTAATGGATGAGACATAAGCACAACATCCATACAACTTTGTTGTGTTACACAAAAAGTTACTTTAGAATGGGATTCAAACTCACCTTTCGTTCCTCCTTTCCTGCCTTTCTGGTCCCCTTTTGCTAAGTCTCCTGCATCTCTAAGCACTTGCATTGCAGTATTAAAATTATCTTCTCTGAAATCTCCCTGGATATAAAACACAACCTTTGTAAGCAATTACTTCTTACACAGCCCGCTTAAAAATGTTGGTGCTTTGCACAGCCAGTACCATTACCCCGTATTTTCAGGCAGAAGGACAAAACCAATGCATAAGCTAGCAAATGAGTTTACTAGGTCAGTGGCACACCCCAGAATTACAGTGGTGACTCTGAAGTTATTGTTCTACCCACCACACCAACAACCCTAGACCTGTCGATGACACAATACCACAACTGGTTTTAGGACTGTCTGCATGAAACTGCACTGCCCCCTGAAGACCAAGTTTCAAGTGCAGTACTACTGCTTATGGCATTAGCTACTGATGTGCAAGTCAATGACGAATTTTTAACAGGATGTTACTTCAAAATCAGCAGGACAGAAAAATTTAAATGCTACTATGTTTTCTTTTAAGTGAGAAACAGTACAAGAAACATTAGCGACTTCACAGATTTACAGAAAGCAGCATGCACTTTAGAAAACAAAGCAAGGATGAGGGCAGTTAAGATATCTTACTCAGCTGACTACGTGACATTAGAAAATAAAACCAATGTCTTCTATAAAACTCAAAAAAAACCCCAGCAATTCAGAGACCACTGTCGCCCATTTGTACTTCATTTTAGCCCAAACATCATTTGTACAGCCAATCCAAATTTTGCAAGACATCAAGCTTGTGACTGATATGCAAGGAGAAAGATCTTTCAAACAAGCTGAATATTCCTTACATTTTCATCAACGACCAGATGGAGTCCATCTCCTCCTGCTGGGAATATATAATGCTGCAGTGGAGTGGGTCGATAGTCAGTGTAAATCACATGGCAAGGCTATAAAGAACAGCACACATATAAATATTTAATGTTTCTAGTTGCTTCGTAGAAAAACATGCTTGATGGAAAATCTGATACATTATTATCAAGATACATCTTTCTAATAGCCAGAAAGTAAGACTCACAGAAACTAAGACAACAGATTCTTTCTTGAGTATGGGTATCATACTTAAGATGTTGCTTAAGAAAATGAAAGTTTGCAAATCCTTTAGAAGAAGATAAGTTGGTTAAAAAAATTATTTCTCAGAACACAAGAAGTAGGGACAGGTAATATTTCCTTCTGTATTATTACACAGACTCAAAACCCTAACACCTTTAACACCAAAGGAAAAACTGCTACCTTCTATTTTGTAAAAAAGCCTGTTCCTTACATCACACCTGAAAAAGGCACACAGTAGACTTTTAAAAACACTTAAAAGTTTTAATGCAAGGAAAAAACTTGTTCAGAAAAAAACAAAAGAAACAAAACACTTCCTTTAAAACACTTAAGTGAATCTGCTTTACAAAAAATCACAGCCTAGTGTTCTGCAAAGTAAGTCAAGGTTTTGTGCCAAGCTTAAATAGACATCTCTTACACTACACTCCTTCCATCACAAACAACATAAGAATCAATCTCTGGGGTATTTTTAAAATTGGAACAACCTCCTGTGGATATTAACTTCCCAAATTCTAAATCCCATATTCTTTGCTGCAAAAGCATCTCTTAAAGAAACAGAGTAAAATAAACATAACGTTATGGGACAGGATAGATTCTTTACATTCCTCTTTCCTCACTTTGTTTGCATACATATATCGTGTTTCTGGGGGATTTATAATTTAATTTTGACTTCTATATGGCCTTTTTACAGAGCTCTTCAAACAAATTCTTCAAATAATCTCGTCTATCAGCCCTCTGAAAATCATGGTACGTTCCCCATGTTTCATGACTCAGAATCTTTGTTGAAATCAGGCTGGTGTCTAAGTAAGCATGCAAAATCAACTTTAAAGAAAGAGCTTGAATCTCGCCGTGTAGAACCAATGGCCAGTACAGCTGCAAAAGCTACGAGTGCAACCACAGAAGCCTGGAGTGATCTATACCATCATTTATAAGCAATATGAAGATGACTAAAAAGACACTCAAAGGTTCATTTCTCACCAGCCAAAGAGACAGTATTATGCCACAAGACAACACGGCTGGAGGTAGAGCACATCAGACACTTTACCTGTTTGTGAAGATGGCAGATCCATTCAGCAAACTGACGGGCATTTGGAATCGTTGCAGAAAGAAACACATAATGAACATTGTCAGGGAGCAAAATAATTGTCTCTTCCCAAACCACACCACGTTCTGAAAATGGAAAAGTCACACAGGAAATTTAGGTGACAAAAGCTTGTTTTTCAGCTCTGAAGCTAAAGAACAGCATGCTTAATGACAAAAATAACAGAAACTGAAAAAGAAAAAAAAAGCCTCCCCTACACAAATGGGGTATAACAAATGCCATGTTTTCTTTTTTCCTTGGCAAAGAAAACACAGACTACAATAACTATCTTATAAACGTTCAGCAGAAAACAAACTCTGAATTATTTATGCACAAAGATAACTGATTTTTAGAGAGAATAAAGATTTTATTCTTCAAAAAAAAAGTAATTGTTCTTGGGGAAAAAGATTTCTTGAAAAGAAAAAAATGTACAGATAGAATACCTGAATCTCTCATGTAGTGGATTTCATCAAAAATAACCCATGCGACCTCTCGCATAACCTCAGAACCTCTGTAGAGCATACTTCTCAAAATCTAGAAAAGAAAAAAAAAATGGGGATCACATGACATAACAGCCACATGTTACAGAGAAGTCAGTAAGAAACTCCAGAATTTTCGGTTCACATTTACACGGCAACATGAAACAGTATGTAACCCTGCCCATTGCAGGAGGGTTGGAACTAGATGATCTTTAAGGTCCCTTCCAAACCAAACTATTCTGTGATTCTATGATTCATTCTATGATTCTATTTTGCACACAACTTAAAAGCGTTTATAGATCAGCTGTGAGATGCTTTCCAATTTGATTCCAACCTAACAAATCTCATGAAGTGATATGAGCCAGTTTCTCTACAATAACACTGAAAGAACATGAAAGAACAAAACATTGTTTTTCTTCCAGCCCCTATGTGGCAGTATATTTGTTACAGGTCTACAGAACTACTTCTGCCTAGCCACCTTCTTCCCGCATCCTAATGGCGAACCTCTCTGTGATCAAGAGGAAATCTTTTTGTCAGAAATCGAGTCATCCTGTTTCTCCGCTCCAACCTTCCCCTACCAGAATTTTCTCCGTAAGACTCTAGTCCTGCGAGGTAAAGACAGAAAGAGGAAAATTCCAACATATGGCTAGACAGATTTCTACAACAGAAATACGACAGAACTGTGCCAACAGTACTTTGTTACCAAGGGTGAAAAGCTGTATATTGCTGGAGTACTAGCATCTAGTGTGAACCACCCAACAGTCACTCAGTGATTTTTCCTCTCCCCGTTTTGTTTCCCTAGAACAAAATACTGACCCTACTGGATTCACTAAGTCTGACTGACTTTCAGTACTTCACACCTATCCAAAGAAAACTCAGCGTCTTCAACATTCAGGAAATTAAGTTCTGCCTTTCTCCATGTGAGAATCAAAGTTCATGACCAATAGTCCAAAAGTATGAATTTACAGAGATTATCCTACCTTTTTCAATAACCAAAAGCCAGAACATTAGAGAGAGGCATAATGAACTTTTCAACATTTGGTACCCTAATTGGGCTTATTATAACAACTTTAATATCATCAGACCTTCTCAGCCAATAAAGGGTAGAAGGAAACAATGACAGATCAAGAAGTAATGTCTGATCTTACCTCGGTTGTCATTACCAGACAAGAAGCTGTAGGATTAATGGTGACATCTCCAGTCATCAAACCAACATCCTGAAATTCTTCATACATCTCACGGTACTTCTGATTACTCAAAGCTTTAATTGGACTTGTAAATATGACACGTTGTTTCTCCCTCAATGCCAGGGCAATTGCATACCTGTATTTAAACATTATACATATTAAAGCTATCAGGAAGACACATTCAGAGCATATTTCTTTAATCTCCTGCTTAAAAAAATAAAATATGCAGTTCAGAACACGAATAGAATGATATGACATTTCATATCTAGATTATTTATCTCAGTGCAATCTTGACTCAATTACTTATGCCCCTGTGGAGAGTGACAAACCACTGACAAGTTAACCGATTCTCATGGACATCGGAGCACTTCTAGTTTAATCTAAAAACCTAACTGTTACTGCCTCATGACAAACTATTACCATTTGAACACATGCCGTAATGTTACTACATGTACATCTCACTTCTCAGGTCAGCAAAGCCTCTCCCCTGTCAGACCCAACCCTGACCAAAAACATACGCTATCTTTTAAAGATTTCTTGTCTGATGAACAACAAGTTGCAAATTAAATCAAAACAGGGTATCTGACAAAGCAAAGTAACACACAAGAAACTCCTTTTTAGTTACAGCCAGGGGCTAGAAAACAAAACTGTTTCTTCTAAATTCATGCAAATCTGTATTACAGAAACTCTCCTTTAATCTATACAACATTTCAATAAAACCAGATTGTTCAAAAATAAAAGGTAAGCTTAAACAAAACTCAACCTTTGACTAGTCATTAAACAAGATGAAAGAAGTGATGTTTACATTCAAGAGTAGTCAACTCAGTTCTAACACTGATGGACCAAACTCTGTATCCAGAAAGTGAGACACAACAGCTACTGGTGGTTCAACAAAGTGACACTGCAAACATCACACCATTCTCTTATTAGAGCCTGTCAGAAAATTACTTACTCTGCACAAACAGTTTTACCAGCTGATGTGTGAGCCGACACCAACACTGACTGGTTATTATCTACACAAAGAATAGCTTCGCTCTGAAAGGCGTCAAGAATAAATGGATATTCCTAAAAAGACAGCAAGCAAAAGCATTACATATTTTTAACACAGATTGTTACTTCCAACTCCAACTTTCAACTTCCAATTTTGCGACTGATGGAGTGTGTAAACTACAGGCAGAAATTAAATCCCATGGGTATTTGTAACTTCAACTGATCTTAATTCAGTACTTGGCAACAACTTCGTATTCAAATAATTTTATCTAACACCACACTTAAGTTCTTTGCTTATGTCTCATCACATCAAATGAAAATCTTGCCCCAATGACTTAATCTTCTCTCATTTAGGAAGAGAAACTACAGTGTGCAACTGAAGCCTGAAACTGATGTTGGAGAATAGAACTGAAATTACAACAGCCTATCCACCCCATTCAACCACATCACTTTATTCTTCCAAATTTAAAATACAGAAACATAGTCTTCCTTATGACAGGCCATATTTTAAAGATACCCATCCCCAAGCCTTACGGACAAAGTATGTAACTTTTCCCTCTATCCTCATCTACTGTCTAAAGCACAGGCAAAAAGAAAAAATAAATGCAATCCATCACATACTTTTGCAGGTTTTCCAGTTCTTGGCTTCAGACCTGTGAAGTCTTTATCTGCTGGAAGTGCAACCTATAAAATACATTTTAAATAAAAGCAGTTATAGAATTCTTGATGTCAACTCCAGTGACTTGACAAGCTATGAAGAGCTGGGGCAGGAAATGTAAAGTGCATGAAAACTAATTTGAATTTCTATTACTTGTGTTCTCTGAGCTCATGTGTCAAGGCTTCCTTCCTTCGTCTGAGTTTTTCAATCTGTATGTCTATCCTCTTGCCCCAACAATGCTCCTTCTCTCAATCCTCTGATAGCCCCTACTGCCTTGTGTGAAATATTTCTGCTTCACCTCCTTGAAATACTAGCTCTTCAGGCCAAGGCACAGTCACAGATTCTGGCCAATGGACATTAGAAGAATATATTCAGCTCATACAGGAAACAATCCCTTTCCAAGGGCAGTGTATTTATACAGGTAAAGTTCCAGTATCTAACATTCATTCATACTAAATATTTAAAGTCTCTTCAGTTACTAAGTGTTGGCAAACCTCTACCAGACATCTCAAGGTAGGAAACACTGTACAGATACATAGGCTTTAAACCTGTATCATCAACTGCATATACAGTTCCTACATTACAAAGGTCTAATCATACAGGGTATGTGAATGTGACCGTAATTAATTTGAGCTAGTTCTGGAAGACAGCACAGAAAAGAAAATGATCATAAAAGTACAAGTGAGTTAAAATTTACATATTTCATTCTCACAGAAATTCTTTCTGACAATCATCTTCGGATGAAAGATGACTTCAAAAAAATTTCAGCATTAATACTTCTGATTTTTCATATTTTAAATTGGATTTATGTCCATTAACATAATTTGAAAATGCATAGTTTTCATTATTGTGCTTTTACCTAAAAGACTTTTTTCCGTTTTTACCAAAATGTAAGTTTCGACAGCAATCAGCCTTACAAGAAAGCCTCTCATTCTTGAGCCGGAGCAGCAAAATATTTCAAATCAGTGCTGCCCAATTGGATCACGCTACGAACACAGACCTATTTTAACAACCCCCAGCTTTTCCTCAACAACAAACAGTACTCAGAATGTGCTTGGTAAGTTTCAAATATGGAAACGTATCAACATAATCAGAGTCTTTCACAATCACTAGATTTATTGCAAGTATCATTTAAACTGCCTCTGGAAAGATATTCTATTAAATTTTAAAGTGCTTTCTGTGCATGCTCAGTGCCAGATATAGACCTCAAACTCCTTAAACCCTGTTATACCTTAAATATAACATGAAATAACATATCTGCCTGAGGGTAGGAAGGCTTTGCAGAGGGATCTGGACAGGTTAGATCCATGGGCCCAGGCCACTGTATGAGGTTCAACAAGGCCAAGTGCCAGGTCCCATACTTGGGCCGCAACAACCCCCTGCAACGCTACAGGCCTGGGGAAGAGCGCTGGGAAAGCTGCGTGGTGGAAAAGGACCTGGGGGTGTTGGTCGACAGGCAACTGAATATGAGCCAGCAGTGTGTCCAGGTGGCCGAGAACGCCAACGGCATCCTGGCCTGCATCAGGAACAGTGTGGCCAGCAGGACCAGGGCAGGGATTGTCCCCCTGTATTGGGCACTGGTGAGGCCTCACCTCAAATCACGTGTTCAGTTTTGGGCCCCTCACTGCAAGAAAGACACTGAGGTGCTGGGTTGTGTTCAGAGAAGGACAACGGAGCTGGGGTAGGGGCTGGGGCACAAGTTAGTCTAGAGAAGAGGAGGCTGAGGGGAGACCTTATCACTCTCTGCAACTCCCTGAAAGCACCTCTCTGTGCTGCAGATAGGTGGATGTTGGTCGCTCATCCCAAGTGACAGGACGAGAGGAAACGGCCTCAAGTTGAGCCAGGGGAGCTTTAGATTGGATATCAGGAAAAATTTCTTCACCAAAAGGGTTGTCAGGCATTGGAACAGGCTGCCCAGGGAAGTGGTTGAGTCACCATCCCTGGAGGGATTTGAGACGTGTGGACACGGTTTAGTAGTGGCATTAGCAGTGCTAGGTTGGACTTGATCTTTTCCAATCTATATGATTCTATGATACACTAAGTACAAGTGCAATAAACACTATTATTATGCTGGCAGTAATAGATAAAGTCCTATGAAACAAGCCTCTACTTTTCATGTGCATTTTCATTGCACTCACCTCATGTGTACAACCTTCAACAGTTTCCACAGCTTGCACCTTTACTTGAGGCATCAGGTCTGCCAGACTGAAAACACACAAGTTAGGATTGCCGACAAGGTATACAAATTCCCGTTTTCTTCATAAACCTGAAAATGTTGAACTTCCCTTCTACTATTAACTGCACCATTAAAAGAAGGATGCACAAACTTGAAAGAGCTGACACTACTACCGGGACTAAGAACACCTGTAAGTGTTAAAATTTTGCTACTATATGAATCTACTCCAGCCACTGCTCTGGGATTTGCAACACTTAAAAACTTGCACCACAAATCAGCACTTGGATCACATTTGCTCACACAAAATTTTGGGATTAAATGGGGACTGGTTTTTCCCCAGTATACAACAAAGCAAGACCTGTACTTGTGCTACTAGTCAGGACACTGAAGCAACTGCAGCCTGAAGCACCCCAAGCTGCTACCTGAAGATGGCAGTCCTTTTTTCTTTACCAGTCTTCTGTCATGGTCACAAGAAGGAGGTAGTGTCTCACTGCCTAAAACTGTTCTTTTCTGACATTTAGTAAGATACTGTGGGCAAGTATAACTTCTACTGAGACCACCAACACAGAAACTGATTTAAAATGTTGACTCTGCCTCCATTTTGCTTCTATACAGGCACCCTTTGTTTACAGTGTTCTGTCTTGTCATGACTTTATCACAGAAAATCTTACTTTGAACTTAAGAAAAATTACCATGTAAGACCAAATGACAATCCAGACCAAAATTCTGTCTGACAGAAGTCAGTCATGCATCATCCAGATAAAAGTATAAGAACTCAGCTAGCACGTAATTTTTATTTCTGTAGTAGACTCTTCTACATCTTGAGCTAGGAGGTACACCCCTGCATCTGGCAACTCTGGATGAACTTTTTCTTCCATGAACCCTTCTAATGATTTTCTGAACCAGCCTAAACTTTAAAGTTCCAAAGAATCTGTTCTGATACACCAAGCTGAAAAAGTGCCCACACTGTCCTTTCAATCTGTTTTCAAACCCCCTTATAATACCTGTCATGAAGTTCTGGAAAGAAAACAGGGAGAGACACACAGATCCTAAAGCAGAGAAATGGTATTCTGGCTTCCCTTCAGCTGCCTTATCTCCCCAGCTGTCTACAGGTGCAAGTACACCCCTCTCTCCCTGACAAAGATCTGCGATTTGTGCTCAAATTCACTTCACTTAAGATTCCAAATATTCACTGTAGTTACAATCTCACATGCCTCAAAAGCCTTGTTCCTATATCCTTGGTCAAATTCTCCCTCCTGTATCCCAAGCCAATTATGTTTTCCAGTGGTGTGTTACACAGCAAGCCTGATCCCTCCCATCTGCCTCACTGCTTACCTCTTGCTATATGTCTGAAACCAACACAATTGCTTTGACCAAGAACCACCCATCCATATGCAGTAACAACAAATACACGAACATTTCACACTGCAGTTGCCTATCTGCCTGCAGTATTATTTTAAGCATACCCAGTGCTCGTCACTGCTGAGCTTAACTACCAGCACATCCTCACCTATACAGATAATGGAAAAACAACTTCATATGCCTATTCATCTTTATATGAAAATACTGCAAGGCTACTTATATCAACTATTCACACCTAGCATATAGCTAACCAGTATGTCTTGCTATGATTTCCTTATATTAAGCTGGGCACTTACTTAACATCTTCTGATACATCTTCCAATTTTGGCTTCTTCCCCGAAATGGCATCTTCAGTACCATCAACCTCAACTTGCCTTTTCAGCCTCCCTGTCACAGCTACTGAAGATTTTTCCTCTGATCGATTTCTGCAACATAGACAACAAACGTACTGCTTCACTCTTCTATGCATGCATTTTCACAAACACATCACCTGTCCGGTGGGTAACAGTGATCACCCTGCATTCAGGGCACAAATCAGCGTACTCCACGCACGAAAACCACCCTGAGTTTTCAAACCACTTCGGGGATGAGCTTGCCACCATATCCCTGCGCTCCCCAATCGCCCCCTGCGCCAGGGCTAGCTACAGCTTTGGTGGCAGGAATCCCAGGAAATCGCGTCCC
>NW_010229623.1:0-32543 GCF_000690775.1 Eurypyga helias | reverse complement strand
GCCAGGAGACCGCCGAGGCTGGGGCAGGGGTGACCCGGAGCTGGGGGGGCACCTGAGACCGAGCTCGGCCCTCGCCTGCTCCCCCTGCCAGGGCAGAGCCCCAGCACACACCAAACCTGAGCCTGGAGGCTCAGCATCCTCCGTTCCCGGGGGGATCCTGCCTGTGGCCTGGAGACACTATGGGGTGCAGGACAAGCATGCAGTGCCCAGGTGTTACATGGGTCAGGCTTATTCCAGGAGGAAAACTCTTGCTCCGCAGCATGGGAGGGGATCCTTGTGCGTTCCTGTCTTAGCTGGTCGTTGCTGCCCTTTTCTTCCTGCCAGTTCAGGGACTGGGAGAGGGGATCGTCTGCCGGGTCCCCCCAGGGTGAGTTGCTCTCTGGGGTGTGGGCTCCAGCTCTGCCCATGGTGGCTGCAACCTATGTTCCAGGCGTTTGTGGGGTGTGTGTCCACTGGGTGTTCCAGCAGAGGGGTGGGAGTGGGACGGCAGAGTATAGGGGGACAGGGAGGGTCTTCCCAGGACAGTGCACGCCAAAATAAATCAGTCATCTCATTTTTCCTTCTGTGTTAAATAGATTTTTATACCCTTGATGATTTCTGCACAGGCTTAGTGCAGAAACATCCTGTTTTGGCAGTCTTAGTGTTGAGTTGCCGTAGAGGGCAGAGCCTGGGGGCAAACCCCAGCTGCTTAGTGTCTCCCCATGGCCCAGCAGGCTCCAGGGCCCCTTTCCTTCTTGCAGTGAGGCTGGGACAGGGGGTGTGAAGCAGACACAGAGAGCAGGGACAGCCCTGATGATGCCAAAACCTCCCCAACGTGGGAGGCAGGTTTGCCCTGGCGCAGATGCTGCAGTTCTGGATGTCCTGTGCGTGGACATCCAGCACTCGTGGCTGCTGATGTCCCCCATGCCTAGCCCTCCTGCCACATCGTCCCTCCCTGCCAGGACTCCTCCACCCTCTGGAGCATGCATAAGTCCCTGGGATAGGGCTCCAAGGAGGGTAGCTCCCCTCCTCCCTCCTAGGCTGGCCTGTCTGTCACCAAGACCTGGACTGCACCCCTTTTATCCTTGCCCTGTGCCTTCTCAGCCTGACGCACTGCCCTGGGCCTGGGGAGGACACTCCATCCCAGCCCTGCTGGGGGCACACACTTGGCTCCTGACCCAGGTCCCCTTGAGCACCACTGCCTGCTGGTGTGGGGCTCAATGCTGGAGGTGTCACAGCTCCAGTGTAGCAGGGGAGAGGGTCTTCTGCAGCTCTTCTGAAGGCTCTTCAAACACACCACCCTCCTGGGAAGAAACTTGGGCTGACAAAGGCCTCTCCGGCAGTGTCTGGGGATGGAGCAGATGCTGCATGCCAGAGCAGAGTTCCTGCAGAGGAATGGAGAAGGGTGTTCAATATCTTTGCAGGGTGCAGGTGGGTCCCTTTTCCTCACCCCTTTCATGCTCCCCAGTATAAGGGATGCTGCATTAAGTACCCACTGTGCCTGGGAGAGACTAAGGTATGATGCAGTGAGGATGCTCTCAGTGGAGGATGGCTGTATGCTGCGTGGTGACATTTGGGTATAGCTGAGCAGGCTCACATCACCCCAGGACCCATCATCTGACATCCCTTTGAGTAACATCACTTTGTTTTGTGGCTTTTTCTGCCTACTTTTCCCATCCACTTGGGCCTGCCAGCAGTGGCAGGGTGGTCACCTCCACCTGCTCCATAAAAGTAGGCATCCTGGGATCAGCAGTGCTTTGCCTCCTGTGTTCTCCTTCTCCCATGGCCCCTCTTGTTGCTGCTGAAAGTGGGTCAGGGACTCCTTTCAGGTGCGTGCCCCATATGAAGTGACATTTCCTGTCCCCACCCCCATGGTGCAGAGAGGAAATCTGTGGCCACACCAGGACCTCAGATCTCCTGCAAACCTCTTCCCCAGACCCGCTCTGCTTCACTCTGCTGATTAGATCGGCAGGCTCTTGGGAGATGGCTGGTATTTTGCCTTTGCATCATGGAAACTGAATGTGTTTCGGAAAGCATGAAGCAGAACAACTGGAATTGGGATCCCCTCCTCCCTTGCTGTGGGGCAATGACAGGAGCAGAGATGATTCAATGGACTCAAGCTGCGCCAGGGGAAGTTTAGATTGGATGTAAGGAAGAAGTTCTTCCCCGAAAGGGTTATCACACACTGTAACAGGCTGCCCAGGGAGGTGGTGGAGTCACCATCCCTGGATGTGTTTAAGAGACGGGTGGATGAGGTGCTGAAAGATATGGTTTAGTGGTGGACAGATACGGTTGGACTGGATGATCTCTAAGGTCTTTTCCAACCTAGTGATTCTATGATTCTATGATTCTGCTGTCTGGACTGCTGGGAAGTGAGCACCACGTCTGCCCTGGGGAGGTTTACTGTGAGCAGTTGTGACCCCCAGGCTTGGGGCTTTGCCCTGTTCCCTCCCATGGTGTGGTGCTGGGGCTATGGTGATGCCACCCTGGGGAGCAGTCTCTGCACTGTGACCTCCCCTCTGAGTGATGCTTCTGCCTTGCTATGTTGTGTGGAGGGACCTACAGCCCAGCAGTACCTGCCAGGGTCACGGGGACCTTGCTGCCCTGCTCCTGCCACCTCGCTCTCCAAGCCTCTGGTTTTCCTTCTGCTAGAGGGCGATGGCATTTCCAGGGTGATTCACAGGGAGTCCCTCCAAGAGCTGCAGGCTGATGTTGTGCCCCAGGGTAGGGACCCCTGTGTTCTCCTTCAACAACAGCCCCAGCTCCCTCCTGGCTGCACGTGTGGGCAGACAGCACCAGCTCTCGCCATCGCAACGACCTTGGCTAACGTTAGCAGCGCTCAGAGTGCCGCAGGGACAAGTGTACCGAGCTTCCAGCACGTGGGTGACTGTACTTTCCCCCTCCAGGGTACAGTCAATACAGGAGAACCCAGATTATCAGCATGCGGCGCTGGAGGGAGAGCATGTGGAGGTCAGGGTGACCTTGCCTGGCCCTTCCTAAGAAGGGCTGCACAAAGTGGCTCTCTGGAGCTGAGAGGCATCCTTATGCCTGGCAGCCATGTCCTACAGTCCCACACCGCTGGGAGAGAGCGGCAATGCCTGATGCAGCATCAGCCCCTTACCCCGGGAGCCCTGCCAGCATCCCTGCAAAAGCTGCCGACAATTTACGTGGAGCTGATGTAGGCTTGCATGAAAATGAAGACTGCTGGAAATCTGCGGTCTGAATGCAGCTGCCTCTGCAGCGTGTGGAGGGACAGGCAGGATGCAGCCACCTTCCAGGGCATGGAAGTCCACACCCCCAGGGCAGCTGAGGGTGCACAACTCTCTGCACCTCCCCCAGGCTTGGGGCCAGGTTTGGAGAGCAAATGATGCTAGAGAGAGGATTGAGGATTCACCTCTGATGGTATCACCCTCTGCACCAAGGATGGGATGGCTGGACCAGGAAAAATGTAGTGGGGGCCACAGCAGGGAGAGCTGCCCCCTCCCCTCATTTGCACCCAGTGACCCCAGACCTGTACTCACCCCGAGACCCTTGCCTCTGCCGTTGAGTTTCTCCCTGAGGAAAATTGAGTGTTGTCCTTTCAACCTCACAGGATTTTGGAAGAGGGCAGCCAGGAGTTGAAGGCTGGGAGGTGTGGGTCCTAGGGCAGCGGGCTGACTGAGACTCACGGGAAAGCTACAGCACTGGAAAAGGGTTAAGTTGCACGTGAAGGCAGAAAGGAAAGAGAGAAAAGGAAGAGATCAGTCAGTGTCAGCCTGGTCAAGCCCAGCTTTTGCACCAGGTACCTGCCTGGTGTCTGCCCCTGAGGCCAACAGCCAAGGCAGGCAGACTGGGGCAGGCTCACCTTGACTGGGACAGTGACGGGAACTGGCTTTTCTCTGCCCATATATTGTGGCCACGGTTCTTCCCCAAGCTGCCCTGAGCACAGCTGATCTGTGCAGGAGGCTGATCCAGAGCCGCTCGCTCAGCTCCGGCATTTTCTGCCTGATACCTCCCCATTAGTGCTGAATGTTCCTTCTTTCACGATTTTAATCTCTCTGGACCTCAAGGACTGGTCTACAAACTACAGCCATGCCTGGTGGTCGGCATGCTCCTCTTGAGTCCTGTCCCACTGCAGGGAAGCAGGTTCCTAAGGTCCGTGGGGTGTCGTGTGTACAAGCAGAGCTTTCCTGTACTGGTTTTGTGGGAAGCGAGGTGCCTCGCCTCTCTGGTGTCTGGTGGGGAGACACAAGCAGCTGATCTTCCCTCGCATCCCTGCTTGGCCCTGCACTCTCCACCCTCCCTGGTCCTCGCCTATGGAAATGCCTCCAGCCCTTTAATGGTTCTGATAGTCCTGTGGCTTTTTGATTTCCAAAGCAGCGATGACTCCAATTCCTTGTCCCTGCACCTGACACCCCTGAGACCAGCTGCAGTTCTCCAGTATTCCCACTATTGTTTGCTGATCTTTTCTCTACGCTTCATAACAGGAAAGAACATTGTTATGAAGGGCAGCGGTTCAAAATACTGCTGGTCGCACTTTCCCCTGAATGATCCTGTTGAGCTGCTCTGAGCAGAGCTCTTCTGAGCTCTGGACCTCCTTATCTGGGGGGGTTATGAGTTTGTGGAGTGACTTGTGTTGGTCTTTTCCTGCTAACGTGGCTGGGGCAGATGACTGGGAAGACTGCAGAAGGGACTGGGGGAGAGTAATGGGCTCGGTTTGTGCTTTGGGTGAAATTGGCTTCCAGGCTTTTGGTGCACAGGTAAATCTTGTGCCCACCTGTCTTGTGTGGTGTTAGTTGATCCAGATCATCAGCTAACACTGGATGTTTCTATATCTGACTATGGGAAAAAGGGTTGGAAGTGGCCCCACGTGATCCTTGGTGCGTCACTTGTGTGCAAGTGAGCAGACTAAGAAGCAGAGAAAGTGAAAGCAATATCGGTGTGCGGTGATCATTCGGTGTGCGAGAAACTCTTATCTGACTGTGAGCAGAAACCACAGCAGAGGTGCTGTGTAGGACGTGAAGGAGATCTCTGGATTTAGAAAGGTCAAGAAACATGCCCGGTGCTTGATCCTTCCTCTCTCGCTTCCCCAGGGTTCCTTTGTTTCGTGTATCTGCATTGCTGTGGCACCGGCCGCTACTCGCCCTCTTTCCTCCAACCTCCTGCACCCCTGGGAGCAAATCCAACTGGGAGACTCATTGGGGTTTTAGCTGTGAGGGAAATTCACCCCGCAGAGGTGAGGACAGTGTGGAGCCTCATCCCGGGTCCCTGCACTGAGGCTTTTGCCGAGCCCTGATGGCCCTAGGCACCTGCATGCTGAGAGTTTGGGGATGGAGGTGCCCTGGCTGCCACTGACCCTGGTGTGGACTTTGGATGCAACTCCCATAGCAGGATAGGGCCCTCCAGGCAATCAGGGGAAGTACCCTGGGAAAGCCAGAAGGAAGCAGGCTCCAGTACCCTGGCCTTTGCCTGGGGAACAGAAACCTATTTTTCTTCCCCTTTTCTTTCCTTCCATCTCATTATTCTCCCTTTGTGGTAAGGCAGCACTTTGAGAAGTCGTTGGCGTTTTTCTTCTCCCTGTTAGCTGCATAGGGAAGTCCTGCCGGCCCATTCCCCTTGGCCCGCTCTCCCTGGCCAGCGGCAGAGCCCGGCTGCATGAGCTCCCCGTTTGCCCAGGAGCTGCGTTTCTGTGTGAATAAACAGCACGGCTCTTTCTTTGTATGTTTGCAGAAGCATGTCCACCATGCCAGGCGCATGCTCTTCATATTTTTTTATATATTCCTGCAACTACGTTTACCAAATGCTATACCCCTGCACTCTGTGTTAGTTCCTTGGAAGGTGAAAAGGCAGCCCCAGGAGCTGTGCTCTTGGCACTCACCCATCCTTCTCTGTCTCCCAGGGCAGACTCACTTGCCCTTCTGCCTTGGGTAAAGTCACATCCATGCCCCAAGGGGAGGCATAATGCCAGCTGAGCTTTTTGGATAGCTCTGCCCTTTGGTTCACCTCCCTACGTTCTCCTTTCAGTGGCTTGAGACCGTGTTTCTGGGACGGGATGAAGGGCACGTGCTGCAGGGGAGCACAGCGCGACTTCTTTGCTGGCACGCTGGGAACGGGGAGTCAAAGGACTCCTTATCTGCGGGATGGAAAGTTTCTGGGCTGCTTATCAGGCACTGCCTAGAAGTTAGATTACAGTCTCGGGAGCAGCAGTTTGCACCGAGGCAGACAGCACACATCTCTCCTTCACCTCAGGTGGGCTAATGCCTTTGGGCAATGGAGTGGCGGGTGGCCCAGCCCTGTGGGGACATGGGTGCCCATGGAGGGGACTGGTGCCACAGTCCGTCACATAGTTTGCCTGCCTTGCACCCATCCTGCTCCCTTGCTGGACCCGCACTCCTCCGAGGGGCCTGACCCCTGTGACATGCTTGGAGTGATACTGAGGGAATTTTTGGCTCAACCTTTACATGGGTATTTGTATTTCTAAAAACATTTGCCAGCCTAATTTTGGCTATTCTTGCTGCTTTCCAGAGATGGGAATGTGACTTGCTGTTGTCTGAACTCACTGCTGATGCAAACCAACAGCTGAAGTGCTGAGGGTAAGTGGCTCAGCTGGGAAGGGGAACTGCTGAGCCACTCTGCAGGGAGCTGGGATCCCAGATGGCAGCTCCTGCAGGGACTTGCAGCATGACCGTGTGACCTCAACTCTGTGCCCACTCTGTTTTTACCCCGTGATGGATGGTCACCTTTCCTGTGCCCCTTCCCAGCTCTGCTGTGTGCCCAGGCTCTGCTGGCTGCCTGCCACTGGACAGCGGGACACGGCCGGTTTTTGGGAGCACCTGCAGCTAATCGCTGCACCCCATTCTGTACAGCAAATTCTGGTGGCAAAACTGTCCCCATAACCCACCAAAGCCAGGGATGTTTTGTGCTCCCTGTCAACGGGTGGCGATGGCAGGGGGGGCCAGCTGTGTGTGAAGCTGGCACAGCTGGACCTGTGCTGCCAGCACGGAGGGATGTGAGCTGGCATCCCGCCTGTGGTGATGAATTTCTGGGTGTCTGCAAAGAGCAACAGTTACCTGGGAAAGGATCTCCTGCTGGGCTATCCGGATTGCTGCTTCAAAGTTCATGGACAACTTAGGGTCCCCACCCCTGCCTTCCTCTCTGGGGTCAGACTACCATCAAAGCCCCACATGAAGAAGACTCTTACCTTTTGAGGGATCCATCGGTCAGCAAGATCCCCTTCCCGTTCCTCGTCTCCAGTTTCAGGGGTTTACCCTCCTGCCTGCCCTGGTCCTGCCTGCAGTTCTTTCCCTTGGACTGGGCCTTTGGGAGGGGAGGCAGGCGAGACCTCCTGGGACCCCCAGTCCTCCAGCAGCGCAGCAAGTGCTGGTATGCCACTCGGAAATCCCTGTTGAGCGTCCCGTAGAGGATGGGGTTCAGGGCTGAGTTGGCATAGCCCAGCCAGAGGACAATGGACATGGGTGTGCCTTTCACCCTGCTGTCCCCCCATACCCCCCGGTACGTGAACACTGTGAAATAGGGGAACCAGCACACAATGAATGCTCCCAACACCACCGCCAGCGTCACGGTGGCTTTGTGCTCTTTCACCATGGGTGGCATGGGGGTGTTGTTGCTGCAGCACCACGTGTGGTTTATCCTCTTGGCTTGCTCCCTTGCTATCTTCAGTATCCGGTAGTAAGTGATGCACATGATGACCAAAGGGATGTAGAAGGTGAGCAAGGCGTCCACTAGCCCGTACACAGGGTTCACCTCAAGCGTGCACTCCTTGTTGCAGTTGGGGGATATGTTTTGGACTGCTGTCCCGTTGGTGTTCCAGCCCAGGTGGATGGGTAGGAAGGACACCATTAGTGAAACCGTCCAAATAATGACCAAGCCCACAGCCACCCGGGTGGTAGTGACCAGCTGGCTGTAGCGTAGTGGTGTGGTGACTGCAAAGTAGCGGTCCAGGCTGATCATGAAGAGGTTGAGGATGGAAGCCGTGCACAGCATGACATCCAGGCTGGTGTAGATGTTGCACAAAGTGCTACCGAAGGGCCACACTTTAGCGAGTTCGTAGAAGGCGGAGAATGGCAGGACCAGGAGGCCCAGCAGCAGATCGGTGATGGCCAAGGAGACGATGATGCAGTTCGTCAGACTGCGGAGCCGGCGGTCGAGGGTGACGGCCAGGCAGACGATAATGTTACCACAGAGAGTGATCACAATGAGGATGGTGAGGCAGGACCCGACCAGCAGTTGCAGGGGGAACTCCATCCCTTTTTCAGAGCTTGTGTGGTTGTCACATGGATCCATAGTGCAATTGCATGGATGGAGCAGTCCTGCTCTCACTGGCTCCAAAGCTATTTGGGGTGATCCTCTGTCAGGCAGCTCCAGAGCCCTTTCCAAAGTGACCTTGGGCCCACAGTGACTCTGGAGAACATTGCAGAGTCACTTCAGGTGTTCAGTTGTATGCTAGGAATGACATCTTCTAGGGGAAGATGTGTCCCTGTGATTTGCTTGTGCCTGTTGGCCCCAGCTGTGAGCTCAGTGTTGGAGCTGATCCCTGTGGCAGCTGCTGGTGGGTCTCAACAGCTCCCTTTTCCTCTCCTGCCTTTTCCTTTCCTCTGAGTGACCATGGAGTCAGGTCCCATGGGGTCTCACGTGCTCTCTGTGTTTTTTTGGTGACAGCAGCCAGCTCCAGCAGGGACAGAGCTTTGTCACCTCCCAAGGACAACCTGCAAAGAAAGCATCAACCCAGAGCTGCAGTGCACAAAGATCCTCAAACCCCTCCAGAAACAGGGTGTCTGCACCTCTCTGGATGCTCCAGCCCACTCAGATCTGAACTGGAAATCCCCTTGGCAGCCAGACACATGTGTGCCTGCCAGCCAGCCTCCCCCAGCCCCAGGGGTGCCCACGTCATGTAGGGATGCTGAGAGAAGGATAGGGATTTTAGAGGCACCAAATTCCTATAGGCTTACGATGAAAGGAGGACTGGGAGGACATGAGGGAAGAGTTTTCTTGAGAAAGCAGCGTGCTTTTCTTATGAAATCAGGATAATTAGTCACCACTACGTAATTTCTGAAGCTCAGCTGTGCTGTGAGTCTCACTAAAATTTGCCTTTGTATCTGCATTTTGCAGCAGCCCATGCCTTGTGTTGGTCCCTGCTGTCAGCAACCACACTGGCTCCTGCAGCCTGGGGAGGAAATCCTCACCCTGCTCAGGGCCCTGGGAGGAAAGAGGAATGTTTTTGTCAGTGGTGCAATGTCCCGGGGAGGAGGTGGCTGGAAAGGGCTCCGACAACTTCGTTAGTCCCATTCCCAGCAGCTGAAGGGCAGCATGGAGGTTTGTTTTTCAGGGAGGGTTTGGATGGAGCGGCTCCCACTGTGGGACAGGGACACAGAGTGGAGAACATCCCTTGTAGACTTTTATGACTCTTTTCAGTCTGTGTGTAGATAACAGAAAGCCATATTTTGCAAGGGCGGAAACGACACAGCAAACCCCTCAAACCTCCAAAACAGCTTTTAGCTGCTGATTAGGGTGGTCTCCAGGACCATGCCTCTACTACATTCGAAGGGCCCTTGGTTCCTGTGTGGTTGCAAGCAACACCCATGCCAGGAAGGTGCCTAAAGAGAAATTGAGACACTGCAGGGACAAGAGACCAGGGTGTGGGGGCAGGCTGAGGAGCCCAACTGCCTGTGGTCTCCTCCATCCACTTCCCAGCTGAGGTGATGGGTCTCCCCATCCTGCTTCATTCCCTGTGGGTGGTGCAGGACCCAGCTCCCCAGGCTCTCTGCAGCACATGAAGCGGCAGTGAAGCCCTCCCTGATGGTGATGCACATGCTTGGGCAGGAAGGTAGAGCTGATTCTCCACGGGGTGCAACAAGCTGCAGGGATGGAGCAAAGAGGAGAAACTCCAGGAGAGGAAAAGGGTCCAGCTGTGGCAGAGGACGGAGGTGAGATTTTCAAGTTAAACTCACCTTGCAAGAGCAAGATAACGATGTGGAGCAGGTTGAAATGCTCTTCAGATGATTTGTGTCTTTGATTCAAGGTTAAAGGCATGGCGGCCAGGGGAGGGAGTATGCTGGGGAGACTGCATGAGTAAACCACTGATTGCTGGGAGCCACACAGTGCAGAGATGGGGACTGGACTGGTGAGATTAGAGACGATACCTGCAGCCCTGCTGTTTCTAAGGGAATTGAAAGTGAGAAGCGATGAACCAGCCTGTGGGAAGCCTTCTGCTGAGTGGAGCAAACCCATTGCCAGGCAGGGGGTCCTCTGAATTTGGGTGCTGGGATTAAGGAAGTCGGGAAAGGGATACCACACTTTCAGCTGCGGCGGCAGCGTGCGGAGCGGTTCCTCACCTCCTGCTGCAGCGCAGGCTCCTGCCATGGAAAGCCCTTTGTTCGTGCACAAAAGGAGCGTGGAACAAGCTGAGCGCTGCCTGCTCGCTGATGGCAGTGACGAGAACAGGTTGTTCTCAGAGAAGGGTACTTCCAAGTGAAAGGGATGTTTTTTCATTGCTCCCAACATGTGGAAATGGCAGCATAAATTATAGGGGGAGTAGCATACTTAGAAAATGCAGTGGGTGGATCACCAGCCTCCTATGTAGCTGCCTCGCTACACATCAATAACCTACTCCTGCCACCAGCTCTCACAGCCCACGAGGGCTCTCCCGGGGCTCAGCCTGGGCCCTGCTAGCGAGTCCCAGCTCCGGGTGCATTGGCACCCGCCACGGTGCCGGCAGTGCCACAGGGCAGTCCTCGGAGCAGCCCTATGCTGTAGACCTGGACAGAAGTCGTTTTGTTTCTTATTCCTTTTTCTAATTAGTTTTTCTAGTTAGCAGGAAATAGGCACTTTTTTTATTTTTTCCCCTCCCCCTTGGGCAGGGAGTAGGAAATATTTCCAAGTGTGATATGGAATGGCTGGGCTGAGCTGTGGAAGGAAGGAGCAAGGGTCCCCAAATGAAGGGGATGGAAGTGTCCTCATCCTTGCAGAGGAGCCCAAGTAGAGCACATCTCCCAAAGCCTGAGCACAGGCACCCTCCCTGCGCATGTGGGCTGTGGGGCTTGGATGCCTGCAAACCCTTGGGAGTTTGTTCTTCCATGGGACAGGGCAGGGTATGCTGCCTGCCAGCTCGGACATGGGATGTTGCAACCCTAATTGTGATGGGGGTGTGAGAAACTTTCCCATATCCTGGGAAAGGGCTGGTGTAGACAAGCGCTGTGGGGTCAGCACGCTGCCGTCAGTGTGCCGTCAATGTGTCGGGCTCAGAGCTCTCACCTGAAGCATCATTTCCCTGGGACTCAACATCTGCCCCTGGTTTTCTGCCCAGGTCAGCAGCAGCCACCTTTAACACCAGGTCCTGTGTCCCCTGATCCTGTTGCGTTTTGGCAGAGCAACTTCGTCTCCTCCTTGATGTATGAGTGGAGCAGCTGTTTCCCGTGGCAGCCTTTCTAGCAATAGCCTGAATAAATGATACCCTTCCAGCTCTGTCTCACCAGGCAGCTTTTTTGTTTACCTGATTATCCTCATTATCACAGCCTGGACTTATTCCTTGTTCAAAATCACTCTCCTGACAGCGAGGGCCTAGAGTAGGGCATCGCTTCTGGGTCTTCCTTCCAGTGCCTTTTCCAACGGTGCTGGTGCTTTGACGGACACCATCTCTGCTGTGAAGACTTGTCAGTTTGCATTTGTTTTCTTGCATTCATCCCAGGGTTCCCTAAAAGCTACATATTTTTCCTATGGTGTTTTCAGCTGCTTAGAGTAGCAATTTTTGCTGTTATTCTCTAAGCATATGAACTTGTGCCAGCCCATTGTGTTTCTATGAACCTTCAGGTCCCCTGGTTCATCTCCTGTAGCACTTTCAGTCCTTTGTCCAGTTCAAAACTTCTCCACATTTCTCACCAGTACATTTGCTTAGAGAAACTCCTGTTTCCAAGCCAGAATTGCTAATGAAAACCATTAAATAAAATTTATCTCTAGGCTGATCTTTAAGGAACTCTATTAATAGCCTTCTCCAGAGCATTAATGATCCTTCCATTGTAATGTACTATCGTTTCCCTATTAGCCTCCTTACAATTCTCATAGTAATTCCTGCCTTCTCCTGCCTGAATAGGTATTTTCTGCTCTGTTGCAGCCCCTATTACATTTGATCCACCGTGTTCCCATTTAAAATGACAATTATCTCCTCTGGGGAGGGGGCTGTGGTTTATCCATGGGAAATTTCTGTTGCATTTTACCCTTTTATGCCCTCTCCCCATTTTTCCTCATCCTTTCCTTCAGCATCACTTGTTCCAGCACTTTGTGCACTTTTCCAGCAACACTAATGGGATGCAGCGCCCGCTCCGGCAGCGTAGGTAATACATTTGCTGCTCTCCATTTGTGTGCTTCTACTTCTGGCATAATAGGTTTGTTTAAAATCTGTTAAAAGCCTAGGTACACTGGCACCACAAATGGATACACAGGCAGAAAGGAGTACTCGGCAAGTGCCTGAATGTGGCAGCCTGCCTTTGGGAAGTGTTTCCCACTACCTGAAAGGGCACCGACAGCAATGGCTGGGGGCTCAGGAGAAGCTCTGCACAGAACAGTTTAGCTCCGTCCTGGGGAGAGGACATCTCTGTCCTGGGGCAGACCTGCACTGTCACTCTGCCTCCTGCATTAGCTTCTTTCTGAGCAAAGAGTTGGCAGAAGTCACTTAGGAGCAAAGCAGATTCCCTGGTCCTGCAGAGCTTGCAGCAGAGCGTCATGGCTTTTTCTAAAATTACGTTCAAGTGCTCCCAGAGATTAAACATCTGGGCATGCTGTGAGAGGTACTTCAGCCAAGGCTGTGTGATGGATAGGAGGGTGGGGATTTCTTTTGGTCTGGAAGAGGATGTTCAAATATGTTTCATGGTAGGGAGTGGGCAGAGCTGGGAGCTGCAGGGCTCGAAAGGGCTGTTTTGATCCTCTGCTGGAGCCATGAGCCTGCCTCATAGCGGGACAGGACCAAATTTGCCAGAGTTTGGGCTTGAAGGCAATGTGAGATGGAACAAACATGAGAGTGGCAGAGAAACTAGCTTGCCTCGCTGTCTGTGGAGGGCTTTGGTGAGGTTGTGGGGTTGTTTCTGGTTTATGAGCAGCCTTTCTGGTAGGACTGGGCTCCTCCCCATGCCTCCCACGCAGAGCTGCACCTCATAGCATCCCCCAGCACACTTCTGTCCCTGCACTCAGTGAACCCCATCACTGGAGCTCCTGCTCCCTTGTCTCCATCTCTTCCTGGCAGTTGCTCATCTCACCTCAGCTCACCAAGGCAGGGCTGCAGGCTGTGCTCCTCGTGGGTGCTCGCCCACTCAAGGTGCCCCATGCCCCTCTTTGGGTGGGTAGACACAGCTCATCCTGCAATCTCAGAGGTGCACACAGACAGCTGCAGTCTCCTTGTTGCGGAGCTGCTTTGCTGTGTTACCCTGGGGCTGTGAGGAACACTGGGGTGCTGACTGGCTGCATCCTCTTGACACTTTTGTCCCAGCTCCTTGGGTCTCCTCTGCAGCATGGTGCTCTCTGCCCCATCCCAGCCTGAACCCTGACTGATACACAGTGGCAATTGCTACCTCCAGCGTGAGCAGAGGGGCTTGGGGGAAGCAGGATGAAATGCCTCTCCCCATCATAGCTCCCAGCCCTCCACTGCACTCCCTGAGACAAAAAGGGCTCTGTGGGTAAGAGAGAGTTTGGGACCCTTAAGAGCAGAAAACCCGAAGAGATATGCAGAAACTAGCAGAGCAGTCAGCATTCCAGAAGTTTGTTTTGCAGAGGGTGCCCAGGAAAGGTGGAACTGAAAACAGAGGTGCTGGGCTCATGGGCATGCTTGGACCTGCATGAGTCCCAGTGGCACAGTCCCAGCCTTCCCCCTAAGCTTATTCTGGATGGGGGACAGCAGCAGGCACTGCATCCCACTGGGGACAACCCACCCCTCCCGTGCCACTGCTACAGCTTGGGGGTACACAGCCCCACAGAGCCAGCCGTGCCCCCAGATGGGGCAATCCCTGCTGCAGCAGGCGCCTGCCAGGCACCATGGTGTGGAGGGGCTGGGGTGCTCAGAGAAAGGGCTTGGGCAGCTGGGTGCAAGAAGTTGGCTTAGTAGTAAACCTTGCGGGGAAGCTGTTGGGGCAGAGAAGCTTCACTACCACAGATGCCTGGGCAGGGCTCTGCCTCTGCGCCCTGGGCACACCCCACCCTCATCCTCCCTCTGCCCCTCATGTTCTTGGCTCCAGTGGTCCCCATCAGTAAAAGACCCCAAACTCTGCCCTGCTCCAGGCGTGGCAGGACAGTGACGGCACAAGGGTCTGATGAGCAACAACCTCTTGCTGTGACTTGAGTGGCCTGTTGCGGGGTGCTCAGCACACCCCAACAAAGACCCACCAACTCCTCTAAAATCTCACCTAGAAAGTGATCTAACAGTGGGACAACCAAGAGAAAAGTAAGGTAAAAGCTTTACCTGGGGAAGGTGCTAATGTCCTGCAGCCCAGAGCAGGTGGGAGCCCTCGGTGTCTGAGCTGCCTCCAACTTTCCCCTGGCGTGTGCGTCTCCGTTTGAGAAGCCAGAAGTGCGTGCTGCGAGCGGTGGCTGCCTTCTCTCTCCTCCCTCCCTTCCTCCTCGTGTACCGATATCCAGGCAGCGCTGTGACTGCAACATGAGTCAGACCACAAGTGGGTGGGATCAGAGCAGTGAACTTAGACACGGAGGTTATCATCCGGCAAATTTGAAATGCTGAAAGTGAGCCGTACTCTGGGCATGCGGCGTGCCAGGCTCCACCGAACCGTGCCAGGCTCCACGAGCTCTGCCGGGCACAGAGCAGGGTGTGGGAAGCCTTTCTTGCAAACCTTAAGGTTTCGGGGCCCTTGCTGCTTGCCCGATGCCGTCAGTCCCTCCTGGTGCAAGCCTGGCTTTGCCATCAGCGCGAGCCCGGCTGAGCCTGGCACTGGGCCGTCTGAGATGGCTGAGGGGCTGCAGGGAGGATGGAGGCTCTGGGGTTGCACTCAGAGAGAGAAAGTACAAGGGGGTGTAGCTGCAAAGCGGAAGGAGGAAACTGGAGCCCCGCCAATGCTGGGGTGCAGATTTGCTCCTTGGGAGACTCATGGCGGCAGGAGGAACCCGTGCCGACGTGATGGGGTTCAAGGTACGCCATGGCAGGGAGAGGCTCACGTACTCCAGGGTCAGGGGCAGGGATGCTTCCGGCTGGGCATCTTCCCTGGAAGGCTGCACTTACTTCTGAAAATCACACCCTGCATGCGTGATGGCAGGGAGGAGCCACACCAAATGACAAATAGGCAGTGACAGCCTTTCATGTCTCTCAAATCTTTCATCTGTGGGTTTCAAAGCGCTGCGTGAGTATCAACTGTCAGGCCAGATGTGCGAGGACCTGTTTCCCCTTTTAGCTCTCCCTCCCAAGCTGAGCAGGTCCAGGGCTGTCAGCAGAGCTCTGGCAAAGCTTGGCCACCCCCCTGGCTCCGCATGGCCTGGGAAGAGCCGTGCTGGCAGCAATATGCTGCAAGTGAGGTGCTTCAGTCCCCACCAGCAGCTTTTGAGCCCCCTGGACAAATATCCAGGGACTGACTTATTACAGTCTGGATGCAGCCCTGGGATCCCTAAGCTGGAAGGAGATGGATCCTGTTGCTCCCCCACTTAAGCTGAGCTCCCCCAATGCCCCGTGCTGGGAATGGAAAGCACATCCCAGACTCCATCTCCGCCAAACGGGGATACTGGCAGCACTGGCACACAGACCAAAATGCCTTTGATGTGTTTGTCTCTGCAGAACAAAGCATAGATCTGTCTTTAATAAGCTTATGATCTGCTGGAGCTGGAGAGTTTTCCCGTGGATCGGCAGCCCTGTGATGTGTCTAGGTAGCAGAGCTGTGGACTCCTTCCGGGAGCTTCTCAAGTGGCTGGTGAGTGCAGCAGGGGCTGGAGGGATCCCTCCTGCAAAACAAGATTCAAATCTGCTCAGGAATGTCTGCGTCAGCTGTAGTCACTGGGGTGTTGATTTATCCCAGGGCCCCTTCCTTAGCTCTGCTCTAGGAGGGATCTTTCATCTGGAAGTCTCAGGATGGGAAGCGCCATGTAGGGAGAAAGGGCTGGTTACCAGGGCAGGTTCCCCTCTCCAGCCCCCTTGCCCTAATCCCTCCCCATAAAGGTCCCTGCTGCCTGGGAGACAGGGGAGCCCTGTGGGACAAGCTCTGAGTTCAGTGTTCTCCATCTTCCCATTTCCTCTCGGGAGCTTTTGGCTTCATCAGCCTGGGCGGGCAGCCAGCAGAGAGGGACAGCTGCACAGTTCTCCCTACGCTGTCTTCTCCAGCTGCCATGTCCAGTGCCCTCACCCACCCCAACCTGCAGCCAGGGACTGGGCTGGTGGCTGGAGCTGGGCCAGGCTGCCTGGCCAGTCCCCGGGCTGCATCCCTCAGTTCCAGCTCTGCGGAAGGACGTTGTGTGCAAGATGCTGGTTGTGCGGCAGCAAAGTGGCCCAGGGCTTGCGGGGCTGTCTCAGCTGTGGGGAAACCCTGCAGCTTCTGCAAACCCCACAGCACAGGATATCCTCAAAATCCGACCTTGTGCAATGGCTGGGTGACTATGGAGCTTCTGAGGGGCCGTATGGGTTGGTGTGCTAAATCTGAGTTAACTGGAGAACATAACACTGGAAATGTGAGCAGTAGAGCCTGCATGGACCGTGCAATGAGGTGCAGGGAAGCAGCGGGTCCTAGAGCCGGCCAGAGCCATGCATGGTTTTTTTGGGACTGCTGGGCACTGCGCTTCTGCAGAAGCAACCTGGGAGGTGGCAGATGTGATACCTGCAGAGGCGGTGTGGCTGCACATCATCGGGGTGGCAAGCTCTGAGAGAGAACCTGTCAGACCCGATGGCTGACCCACCGCATGTGCCCAGGGAGCAGGGGCACCTCGGCCAGGCTTGCCGGGCTGCATGGAGCAGGCAGCAACCAGAGACACTCATGGATGGGGACATTCCCCATGTGGGCTCTGCTGAGCCAGTCAGGAAGTGGCAAGGAGAGGTCTTCTGTGTGTCTGTGTGTGTGTAAAACAGCAGTTATTAAAGGCTACAGCAATGCTGGGACCTGGGAAAGTGCAAGAGAATCCAGGGGAAGTCTGGGATTCCAGGAATAGGGATGTGAGATTTGGCAGGCATGGGAGCTCCTGAAAAGCCTCAGATGGCAAAGTTATGCCTGGAAGGCGGCAGCCAACCTGCGGAATCACATATGGCAGCTCAGCTCTGAGACGGGTTAGGAGGTGCAGGCTGGGCTGGGTTTGGAAAAGCCAAAGGAGGAGGGAGGAGTAGAAAATACCTAGAAAACAAAGCATCTGGGTGCAGAGCAGCTTCTTGGGCAGCGCAGGCTGAGAGCAGCCTGTGGGGTGTCCTGGTGGAGTTCAGACATTTACGTGAACCCTGGCAGAAGATCCTGAGTTGGGGAAACGGGACTTGGGCTGAGTTGTTTCCTCTGGAAAAATCAAACTAAAAAGCCATGGAAAGGTCCTAACCCCATCACAGACTGTTGCTCTTCCTGGCTAGATGAGAGAGGCCAGTAGCTCCCTTAAATCGTCTGAACACTTTTTTTTCCAGTAGATTATATACACGGTAAAAACAAAAGACAGACAACTCTCCAATGGTTAATATTCTTTTTTCTTTTTTTAAAAAAATGCTTTCCAGTGAAATCTTGTCCTGGACAAAATGGTAAATTATGACAGAAATCTCTGATATTCACTACTGGGGGCTGTGGATGCCAGAACATACGTGTGGGAAATAAATATTGCAAGGAAAGGACACGTAAAGCAGCTGCAGTGAGTCCGACACCGGGGCCTGGTGGCTGTGCAAGAACCGCTCCTGCCTGCAGACCAGGCAGCTTCCCAGGGCGGTGAGAGATCCTCGGTGGTCTGGGGCTGAGCTGCAGAGCAACATCCTGTGTGTGCACATATTTTTGGAATGCCATAAATCCTGGCTATTCCATGAATATCTTTGTCCAGAGGTGCCTTTCTTATACCAGGGCACATGTACTGGAGAAGAAAAGGGCGCTTGGTCCTTTCCCACCCCCTTGGTTGCTGCAGTGCCGATCCCAAGGAGGCTTAGCAGGATCCCATCTGCTGTGATATAGTGTCAGACTATAGACACAGTCTGTGATATATTTCTTAAGCTTCTCTTAGTGAAGAGAGAGGATGTTAGAGTTTTATTTCCAGGTTGCTGGTCGATTTGTGTTATACAAGGCTCTCCAAGCACTAACGAGGACTGGAGGATGCTGGCTGGCTTCACACTAGTGTGGAGCATCCTTCAGGCAGTTGAAGGCTCACATGTATTTCCACTGTGGCCAAAGGCCAAGGAGGGTCCTCAATTCTTATGAACTGTTCATAAATTAAACTCTGCTAGGGAGAGAGCAGTTTGTATGACACCAATCCCGAGTTTTTCATCTCTCTGATGCACTGTAAAGAGAAAAAGGAAAGGCTGATGTCCATGGGAAGAGGTGACAATCATTCCACTCCAGACCACAAGGCTGGGAGGGGTGAGGGAGCCTTGGCACAGCATGCACCCCCCTGCCAGCATGCATGAGGTGTCCCCAGGAAGGGAGCAACCAACTCTGGCTCCGATGAGTGGGTCTTTTATGGGCTTTAGCACTAATCCTGCCAAATGCAATTGTGCATGTCCTTGTATTCCAGATAAATATTTAATCCTCCTCCAAACACTGCTGAGACCATGGCCTGGGTGATATCTTATGGCAGCAGGTTGATTTGGGGCTGTGCAAAGCTGTCGCCCTCTCTGGGTGTGGAGGAGGCTGAGCCACGGCTTGCTCTTGGTCCAGGAGCGTGGTGGGATGATCTGGGCTGCAACACTGCTCAGAACCCCCAGTATTTTTGGGCTGTCTGTCAGGAAGGTCAGCCAATTTCTGTGGGACTGAGCAGTCTGGTTTCAGCTTGGGGCCAGTGAAGACTGGTCTGCACATGTAAGCGCCTGCTCCGAGGCTGGTTTTGTGTGGTTTAGGACCTCTCGGGGTGGAAGATGGCTCCTGCCCCATTGCTTGGCAGGGAAAGATTGCCTGCTTGAGTTGCAGGTGCTTCTGAAGCACTTCCCTGCAAAGCTGGCAGGAAGTTGTGCTGCTGGGCACGGCGCGGGAACAAAAGGATTAGCAAAACGCTTCCCCGCAGCGGGACTGCCATGGGGCTGGCAAGGAGCTCGGTGCATGGAGCTGGACACAGGCATTGCCCAGGCAAGCTGCTGGCTCTGCTGCCAGCTCACACCCTGCCTGGGCCCCGCGCTGGGACCCTGCTGCGTCTCTGCCTGCGCTGCCAGAGTGGGCAGACAGCGCATGGGGAGGCCCAGCAAGGACTGTGGGGTGCAGAGGGGGCATGAAGCCAATGTGGTGCTGAGCTGCTCCCAGCACAAGACGAGGAGCTGGGCACCGGTGTGGATGCGCAGCACCGGCAGGTCTCTGCATGCAGACCCCGACAGCGAGGGCCACCCCGGCAGGGAGCAGCATCCCTTTGCCAGTGGCTCCTGGCATTGGTGTGTGGGCAAGCTCAGCCAGGCCAGGACAGAGGCTGTGACACCCTCCCTGCAATGTGCCATTCCTCTGTGCCAAACTGCTGCCACCCCCACCTCATGTCCCACTGCAGGTAACTTTGTAAAAGGTGGGGGCTGCAGCGGTGGGATGCTGCTCCCTGGCTTAATTTGGGAGGGGGTAAAGAAGTAGAGGATCTTTCTATCCCAGCCCACAGTGGGAATGTCCTCTGCTTCAGGTGGGACTTCTCACAGTCCCAGGCTTGATCCTGGTTGATACCCTTGTCTCTTGTGTGCAGGAGGACCTGGAGCATCTACCAGGGTGAGCAAAGCCAACTACAACCTTCCTCTTCATGAGGGCTTTTCTGGCTGGAAAACTCCAAGGGTGAGGAGAACACATGATAGAGGTCTGGAGGACATGTCTTCTGAGAAAAGATGGATGGTATTTTGAAGAGCAGATCATAACATGCATATATTTCCAGTTTTGCCACAGGGAAGAAGAGTAGGAGGTCCCTACCCCTAAGAGGAGAAATAACAGCCAAGGGCTTAGACTGCAAAAGCTGAGATTGACTTAGACTTATTCATTGTAAGGGTAGTCATGCACTGGAAGGAATTTCTTAAGGAGGTTTAGGTTGGACAAAGTCCCAAAGTCAGCATGGAGTTGGAGCACCTGGCTAGAGGCTTCACTAGCAGCAGCTCCCCCAGGACCCGTACATTGCTTTCACATCTTCCCTATAGGCAACCCCTATATATCATGAGCTTCTGGGAACCATCGTCGTGGGAACAGCTGCAGTGGCTCAGAGCGGAAGACCTGTTGTTTAATAATAATCACCTCCGAAAACAACCCTAAAAGCAGGCGGTGAAACGTGCCTGGAGCCTTTCCCCTGCAAACCACGAGCTGAGACTTGCGACAGGGGCTCGGTGACAGCCGTGCTGATGGCGGGGGAGCAGACACTGCTGTACCAAGGACGGGCGCGCCCCAGGTGAAGTGGTCAGACCCATCCCACCTCGTATGGGAAGCATGAGAGTTGGCGTGGTGAGGCAACAAATTCCCAAATATACTTACCCCGTGCCTTACGCAGCCTGGAATGAGGCCAAAAACGTAGGGCTGGAATCTCTCTCCAGACAATTAATTATTGCAGAGAGACAATTTGTTAAGCAAGAGAGGCTTTTAATTTGTAAGATCTCATCTATTCTTATTGTATCTTTTAAACTGAAGGAAGCAGAGTTGATCAAAATAGACTTGTAATAGAAGATTTTATTTTAGAGGCTATGTTCAGCGTGCCAACAAAAATAGGGAACAGTGCTCTCAGAAGAGCGTGCTCCCCTTGAAACCCGGCTGGAGTCTGCAGGGAGTGCTCCAGAACAGTTCAAATCATTACAAAAGCCCTCAAAAATCTTTTAGTGAGATTCAGCTGGACTTGCTTGGGAAAGGCAGGACTGTCCCCGTTGCTGATTGCTGCCGGGACGCTGATTCGCTGCCTGCAGGGATCCTGCTGGGACACCGTGGGACATCCGAGGGCAGGCAGGGGCTGGGGTTTGGGGAAGCCCAAAGTCACCCTTGCAGGGAATGATGGGTTCAGAGCCTGGGATCTGCTGTCCTTTGGGAAGCCCTGTGGGGTTTAAGTTATACAAGGGATGGGGCATTTGCTGCAGAGATGAGAGGGGTCCCGGCCAGGTGGCCGAGCCAAGTCCTGCAGCCTGGTGAAACATCTGCCTTCCCCTTTTCCTGAGCTATATGTACTCCACAGCAGGACCCCAACCTGCGAGGCAGTTGGTGAGAATGTGCAAGAGAGCCACGACTGTCCTGGGAAAGGCTGTCAGGCTGTCATCCCACACACAGTGGCTTCCCTGCTCGGGGCTGGCATGGGATTGGCGCATCCCCAGTGCTGGGATGAGCAGCAGTGCCGCCGGCGCTAGGTGAGCCAGGGCTGCGTCAGCGCAGGGACCTGCCCAGGGAACATTTGCAGTTTAGCATCTTTACATCAGAAAACACGGGCTCTTCAAAGCTGCCAGTCTGCGCAGAAAAGGATACGTTTTGACCAGTCTCCTTATTGCACTTGTTCTTTTGAAGTATCTATATTTAGAAATCTTTGTGAAGTCTCACACTGACACTTTTCAAAGGAGAGTAGTTCGGTTTTTGCTTTGAAACAATTTATTTAGAAATTTGTGCTCATCTGCAGCATATCAAATAGGTTGAGCTGCAGAGAAGGCTGGAAACGGAAGTGAAATGACCCTTTATCTCATTGCTCTGGATGCCTCTTGCAAAATATGTTAAGATCCCAACTTTCTGTCCCTATTCAAGTTGGGAATTACCCTGTTTTAAGCATGTGCATTGATGCCATTTTTTATGTAATTTAAAAGCTGCATGAAATAGCCACTAACTGGAAATGAAATGCTGCTTTCCGTAAAAGATGAGGGACTCTCCCAAGGTGAGGCCTTGCTCCCTGAAGATTGCATGTCTGCTGAGAAGGAGCTTGCTGTAAAGATTGTATCAGCTGGCTGGAGGAGAGGAGCCAGCCATGGGCAATTCAGTTGGAAGCAGAATTGACTCTGTTTGCTTCAGTTTAAAAAATAATAATCTATAATGAAGTGAAGGCAAAAGGGAAGATGGGTAGAAATTGAATTAGAGCTGTGATTGTTCCAGTACTTCCCTGCGGCTCTCTACATGCTGAGCCCCCCTGGACCCAGCCTGCTTCCTGGCTATCTCCAAAGCCTGGAGAGGTACAGGTGGGTGCAATGGGGCAATTCATATTTGGGGGTGCTGGCTTCTTGGAAGGAAGACGAGAAATTCAAAGGTAAATCCAAAAAAACTGCTGCTGCTGCTGGGCTGTGCAGCAGGAGGCTGCTAGCGACGGGAGCTGCGTGCGCTGGCTCTGCATGGCAGCGTTAGATTAGCATAGCTGATTAGGCACGTTGCAGTCTTGACTTTCTGCTTAGCAGAGCTGGGGATTTTTCCTAGAAATATCTAGAAATCAGATGGTGAGTGCTTCAGTTATGGGAAGGAGAATTGGCACTGACATGTATGCCGCAGGCAGGCAGGAGCTGAAGGGAATAAAATGTTCCTCCAGTATTTTTGGCTTGGACCAAAACTTGTCCCAAGTGGTGAAGCTGGGATACTCCCACAGTGATGCTTGAAGACTCTTGCTTCTGGACCTCCATTTACTTGGGATGTTTCAGGCCTGCGGACACTGCAACTCCCGGTTTGGGGCTGAGATCACCCATAAAAACCTGTTGCAAACCTGCCGCAGCCACCTGCGTAGCCCTGCCAGCCCAGGGGCTGGGCACGGGCACTGCTCTGCCTGGCAGCCTAGGCTAGTCCCCGTCTGCCCAGGCTGTTGGGGAGTAGTGCTGTGGTGCTCCAGCCCGTACTTTGCTGCAGCTGAGGTAGATTAGATCTCCATTGCTCCCGTTTACAGAGGCAGTATCTTATCTGCAAGTGGTATCAGGCTGTCTGGCACCCTTGGGGGAGTGGAAAACAGGCAGATATGCTCCCAAGCTCCAGCTCTCCTCTCCCTTGGACTTTGTTCTATGCCTAGCATGTGGTAGGGGACACCTGAATAGTTGGTGGAGTGGTGTTTTTGCCTCTCTTAGGTTGAAGTGCTGTATTTTCTGTTCTCCTTTGCCTATGCTAGGTGAACATTTTGATGGGCAGGTTTCAATGCCAGCTGTTTAGTGCTGGGGGATAGAAATCAACCATGCCTATGTCGTGAGCTCGCTGCCCTCTGACTTTTGATCTGGAGGTACGTGATATCCATGTCCTTGTTCCTGTTATCCTTGTGCCCTCAGCACACCGACAGGTCATGAGAGAGAAGAGGCATTAATTTTGGATCACACTTGGACTAACTTTGATCTATACCCCATCCTCTCTACACAGCAGCTCCATTTCTTCTTTCCTTCTTTTCCTCTGATGTATACAGCTAAAACTTCTGTTATTTTTCTTGCCATCCTCTGCAAGAGCCAATTCAGCCTGACCTTTGCCAGCTCACACTTTATGTCTAGGGCGTTTCAAGACATGGGGGTAGGCTGCCTTTTTCCTTTGCAACGCAATCCTTTTACCCCATTCCTTATCAGCTCTCTCTGTCCTTTTATGTAGTTATTTCCTTGGCCAGCACAAAAGCCCCTTCTGGGCTTGAAATACATGTTCTGGAGATCAAAGGTGTAAAACCACTAAAGGACACTCCAAGCCATCTCTGTGTACCAGTCCCCAGGCTTGCTGCCCATCTGGTTTTATGCTTAGGGATGCATACATCAGAGTCCATCAGGGGGGCAGCCAGCAGCATGGGGCTGGGATGGGGCTGGGGGGCCAGCAGCAGAAGCACAGAGGTGAAAGAAGGACAACAAAGACGGAACTTCCTCACTCCCAAGGATCAAGATGAGAAACGGTTCCAGCGGTTTATTTTTATCTAGTGCTCTTCTATTTCTGGGGCACCACCATGTACTAAGCGATGTTCAGAGCCATTTTGCTCCGCTCCCTCTGCAAACTTTGTCCTGCTTTTCCACTGAAGGAGGAAACGGAAAGAAATCTCACCTGCCCTTCCTATTGATGCTTTGTTTCCAAGCTGGGAAGTTTAATGTGAAAGTCAGCTGTGGCTATCTTGCAGGGCAGAAAGAGAGTATGAGAGTTGTGCGGAATCTGGGGCTTGTGCATCCCAGAAGATTCATTACGGAAGGAATGGTAACAGAAGGCTGAAGGCGCTGTTTGATTTGGCCACATGCCAAGGAAAAAAGAAAAAACAAAAAAGATAAAGAAAGAAGAAAAAGAAAGAAAAAAGAAAGCCCAAAGCTTTTGTCCAAACACCACCACAGTTTTTGGAAAGCCATCCCTGGAATTTGGAGCTGTGTCTTACCCAATTTGTTAGTGTCTCTCTTGGCCCTGATGCCCTGGGAAGGACCAGGGCTGCAGAGCTCCTCCAGCTGCCCCGTCCTGCTGCCCTAGAGTCAGAGCTTTCCCACTGGCTGTGCCACTACCAGCTCCACTTTGGCTGCCATGAAAGCTGTTACAGGGCAGCTGCTCATGTCCTGCTGTGTGATGCTCAGCTCAGCTACTCATTGGCTCCTGGCTGGCTGCTTATGAAGGGCGAGAGACTTGTCATTCCTGTACTGGAGGATAAACCCGTCCTTACTGCAATGGAGGCATCTGCATGGGATAAAACAGATCCCAGCCAGAAGGCGGCTTCAGAAGAAAAGCCAACAGCTGCTTCTTTCCTCCCGTGTCCCATGCCTGGGGCTCTTCTACAGCTTTGGGCATGGCCAGGGATCATTTCATTTTGGCCTTTGTCACCTGGAGCAAACTTTTAGTTCTGGTCTTTCTCCCTTGTGTCTTTGCATTGTCTCTCACATCACCAGGCAGCCCTTGTCCTTCAGAGCTCAGCTTAAAAATACCTCCATGCTGTTGCATGGGACCCCAGCTGCCAAGCTGCACTCCAAGAAACCCGTGACTGTGCCACCCTGACGTGACAGAGCAGCCGGTCCTCAGCACAGTGCCTCCTGTCCCTCCCAGTCCTCCTGTCCCTCCACCTCTGCAAAGGGAAGTGACATCCCTCTGCATCTTTGCTGCCTGCACATCAATTCCTGTTCCTGGCCCTCCTCATGGGAACTGGTGGCTTTGACTCCTGCCTCATTGCTGAGGCCATTCTGATTTGGCTCAGGGATCCTGCAGCAGAAATCACTGGAGCACCAGGGGTTAGGGGATGTGTTCCATCTGCCTGGGATCAGGAGAAACATCCACAGAGGCCACAGGCTGCTCCAGCAGACAGGAGTCTTTCACTTTGCTGCCAACACAACTTGTTTTTCCAAGGCATGACTGTTGCCAGAAATCCATGGAGTCAAGACCTGCTATTTTTTTGCTTCTAAACAAAACAAACCCTGGATTACTTTTTGTCAGGGACAAAAGCTCTTGTATCAGAGAATAAAATGAAGCAGAAAAAGAGCGGGCTCTGGTTTCCCCTCTCATTCAGTAATGAGTAAATTTGGGGAGAGGGGAACTACCTTGTAGGAGCTGGGGGATGGGTGCACAGCCATGCTCTAATCTGCGCATGGAAGCCTCATCCATGTTTGCAAGTTGTTTTAAGCATCTTTCCAACCTGATCATCCTCTGGAAGCAGTTGGGCTCCTTCTCCCTGGTGCCTTAGGCAGTGTGAGCAGCATGATGAGCTCACTGCCATGCCGCCTTTGCAGCTCAGCAGAATGATCATGCGTAAAATCCCCAGGTAATTTACCCTGAGTGGGATCCTGTGATTTGCTGACATTCCTCGTAAACTGAAACGAACATAAAAGAAATGAATGCAGAGTTGCTAATTTGGAAGCTCATTTTGAATAACTCCTCACTGATATGGTAAGAGTTAGCAGGGAGCCCTGGTGATAAATAATAGTTGCTGAAATCCTGAATTGGCTATAAATTGGCATGAAGAAGCGGAATCCCCTGCGTGAGGCTCGGCTCAGTGAGTTACTCTATGTTACGCTCATCAGCACCCGCAGGTGAAGGCAGAGGTAGTTTTAGCTGTATGAGGTCGTAGTAGCAGATGTCCTGACATATGCAAACTGGAAGATCATATGCATCCTCAAATGCCAACTCCACATCTCTTACTGCTTTTGGGAGCTGCAGGGCTTTACACCAGCGGATTATCCGCCTCCCTTCTCTGCCGAGCACTCCTCCTTTATAGCTGCTTGGTGTAATTGCGTATAAACTGGGAAGATCCCAAAGGGATCATTACTTTTCTGCACAAACTGCTTTCCTTATTCACATTTCACATCATCACCTGCAGGCATCCCTGAGACGAAGCAGCATTTCCTTGCAGGGCAGGGTGGTTTGCACAGGGCTGCAGCAGTTGTGGGCAGAGAGCTGCTGCACCCAGGGCTGAATGGGATGAGGTGGTCTGACACGTCTGCGTTGGTACCAAAGGTATGAGGGGGACAAGATTTCCTCATGGACAACTTGCTTTACTTCCTGGTGGCTCCCCCTCCCCAGCATCTCTGTGATGTTCAGACCTGGAGAGGGGAATGTGGCATTGTCTCCCCTCCAAGATGCTTGGGATGGAATAGCAGATGGGCCATGGTTGGGAGCATGGTAGCAGTTTCTCCCTCCCACGAGCTTGGCGGGGCTGCTTGGTGGAGCATAAGGCATCAAGCTGGATCCACATCCCAGTACTGTGTCTTGAGGTGTAACAGCAGCTGGGAGGCTGGAAGATGTGCAAGGAAATGCTGATGGTGAGAGCAAATTTTGGATGCAGGTTTTCTCTGCTGAACATAGCTGGTTTTTGGAAGCCATGAATCTGAGCTGTAATGAGGATGAAATTAAAGTTTCTTTTCACCACATTTTGTCTTCCAAAAGAGCTGCTGCTGCTTGTAGGTGGCTGTGATTGCAGCAACACCTTTGTGGTGTACTGCGTTTGCTCGCCAAAAGGGAAATTGTGCTGCTAACATTGCAAATTTTGTTGATTTGGGTGGCTAAGGCATGTTTCAGCCACCAGCCATGTCCCAGAGGTAGCTTTCACACGCACTGTCCTGCAAAGCAATTGCAGAAGCAGACTGCAATTCTCTGTAACCACAAACTTTGATAGGTGTACGTTTGTCTTTCAAAACCTTGTGACCGCAGCAGTCAGTTGTTACACACACTGGAGATGAGACAGCTCTGAGGACCGCTCAGCTCTCCAGGTACTGATCTGGCACTCAGCCCCAAGACCTAAGGCTTTCTGTGGGTTTCCTTCATCCCCGACACCTCAGGCAGACTCACGCATTGAGATGGTAGAGAGCCACTTCTGCTTATCTGAAAAGGAAATTGTTGTACAGATTGTAAACTGTGGTAGCTAGACCACAAAAACAAGGCAGCTTGTCCGGCACGGAGATACGGAAGATCTTATTATGTGTGTGCTTGAGAAAGATACATAGGAGTTCAGTGTTTCCTTTGGTTAAGGATGTTCTAAATTTTCCAAGTGCTTTTATTTATTGTGGCACTCGACTGTGCGGTTTTGGCCCTGCTAACTAACCATTACCAGCTGTGCCAAACCCATAGCTAAGATCCTTCCATGTAAATTTTCTCCACGTTGAGTTATTTCTAAGAGTTTGTTAAATCACATAGGTTTCTCCCTCGTGCTTCTTCCCACCAGAGGCTGTGATTTATAACATACATTTGTATATTTTTAAATGTCCCTTCTGTATGATAAACACCCTTGAAATACGTTACTATAAGTGACTCCAGGGAGATTAGCCCTGCTTGAGGCATGCAGCTTTTGGCTGCATGTCCTTTGAAAGGCATGACATGTTTAAGAAACACCTCATGTTAGACAAACTGTTCACAGGCTGAAGACATCCAACAGCAGCCAGTGATGAATGTTTTGTGCATCAGAAGATGTAAATCTTATTTTAATCTTGCCTAACTCATGGCCAGCTTGTCCTGAGCTGAGGGCTTGCTGCCTTGCCACCTGCGTGCATCTCGCCCCAATCACCAGGGCATGTGGTTGGCAATCACCGTCTCACAGAAAAGCCAAGGCAGCATGAAGCTATCATCTCAAAATGACTCAATAACCATAATCCAGAGCAGGAGGCTGCCAGCCTGATGGACTGTCAGGACTTCTTTTGACTGGAAAATCATATTCCTCCCACATGCAGGGTGGGTTCTCTTCCCTGGGACTTTGGTTTCTCTGAGCTCAAAACAAGCTCTGAGATGTCTAGGAGACCTGCAGCTGTGATCATAACCAGCCTGACCTTTCTAAACACTTTCTTCCTCGAGCTGAGGTCAGAGCACAGCTTTCCAAGCCAGAAGGCTGATGTCAGGATTGCTTCATTCAGCAATATTGGGTAAAGACTAACAAACACCACTTAAGAGCTTGCTAATAGCTCTAATTAGACTGCAGCTGATGCTTCCTAAGTGGTTCTCTTTCCTCCTCCACCCCTTCCTTGCAGCTATTTCCTGGTGGAGTTTAGGAAGGTGAGGTGGGTTAATGCTACTCTGGGAGATAGTCAAGAGTTCCAGCTGCAAAATCCCATTTTTCTCTTGGCTTTTTTGCAGTGGGTCTGGCCAGGTTTTCTGAGGGCAGCTGTCTGCTTCTGCCTGGACTGGGTTGAGGTGCAGATGATCTTGCTGGGAAGAAGTGTAATTTGGGAATTTGATAGACCAGAGGTAGAATGAAAATGCAGCTTTGAAGAGCTATTCGTTCTTGTTGCTGGGACTCTTCTTGGCTATGAGAAAATCAGCAAGTTGTTTCCTCAAATACGTGGGCAAAAGAAACTGTGCTAAAAGGGTTTGAAGAAAGAGTATGTGTTAAAAAAGGAAAGCTTTGTTGTGGTTTGTTTTGTGGGATTTTATTCCCTTTTTTTTAACCTTGAGTACTTCCCACAGCAGGAGACACTTGCATGTCAAGACTTTGGCTGTCTCGTGTCACATGAGATTTTTAAGCTACTTTATTTTTTTTCTGGCCAAGAAAAAGCATGGGGAGTGCCTGGTGCTGTGCAGAGCAGGTGCTTGGGGGCCCATCAGTGCTCTACATCTATTCCTCAGTTCTCTGCCACTGCGGGACCTGGGTGCAGCAACCAGGTCTGGGGGTCGCGTCACCAGGAACACACCATAACGCTCCAGCCCTTGCCTTGCAGCATTGTGTGCTGTATTTCTCATCCCCATCTTCCTCTTACAGACGCTGGGTTTCTTATGTACGTGAGCTGGCCTTGAGCTGCAGAATTACGTGGGCTCCTACCTCAACGTCATGGAAAACACCGTTCACCGCATCGTAAAGCGAGGTGGGTTGTAAAGCCTTTGCAGAGACTGAGGCAGCAATGCCGTTGGGGATCTGCTGTGTCTTGGCTTGAGGTTCCTAATTCTGGCTCTTTTCTCCTACACCTTCGATTACAGTTCCTATCACGCATCCGAACAACCTGCTGTGCAACCTTCCTCCACAGGGACTTATGGGCATATTTTGAAAGCATCTTTACTCTAAGCCCCCACAAAAACAAAATAAACCAAACATACTTTGGAATAAAGCACCCGAGCAGATGACTTGGAAATGGCTCTTGCATAGCGCTGGCGTTGTGTGCAGGCATATGTCCCTCGATTCTGTGGACTTAAAAGCAAGTAAGCACAGTGATTGTGTTAGCAGATCTTGTTTCCTTCTTACAGAGATAAAAGCAAGGAGCAAGCTGGATTCTTGTGGGAGAAAGCTTTTTGAGAGATGCTCTCATTGAAACCTGTTATGGAAATAAAACAAACATCTACAGCTGGGAAAAGTAATAAACCGTCACTTCCTCAGCCTTGGACAGTCACTGCGAAGCAGGGATTTGTTCTGTGTGTGTCTTGAGCTGAGGGGTGTGATCTCCCTATAGATAATGTCTGGGGAAGGCAACCAGCACATAAAAAACCCGAGCTCTTGAGCATGGGCCATGGCATTTGCTGCAGTGTTTGTAGGCACATGCTGAGGGTGGGGGAAGAAGAGGAGGGGAAGAAGAGCATCTAGGGACCTTGGTGGTAATAAACAGCAGCAAGTTGAAAGTGTGAGGCTGGTTGAGCCGCAGTTGTGATGCTGCTGGATACTAGAGGTGAGGAAGGTTGGTTGGGGAACCTGTTTTCAATCTCTCTACCTAAGTGGTGCTACTGGTCTGTGCTGGAGGCTGATGGACCCTGGGGCTGAGCAAGCCCTGCTCTTTGTGTGTGCGGAGCAGGGTGGGGTGGCAGGCAGCGATGTGTTGGCACTGGACTGGTGCTCCGGACCCTGGGAGCCAGCTGCAAGACCACAACGTTATTTTAGTTTCAACATCTCCCAGGTGGTGTGAGTCATTTGAAATGGTGTGCATGTTTCTCAAGGTCCAAGGGAGGTTTGCAAAGAGAAGGATGGCTGTCCATCCAGGAGGATCCCAAGGGAGGGATTCAGTCACATCTAGGACTAACGTGGGAAAAACTTTTTTCTGCAACAGCAGGTCTAGGAGCATTGAGGTTACTTCGCTTTCTAGAGGAAAGCTGAATTCCTCCTTTGGGACTCAAAGGAAAAACATTCCTTGAAATATGACCACGTTCCTGGCACATCACGTGCTGGTGACGGCACTGCTGAATGCAATGGAGATGAGTGCTCACTACTGATATCCCTTTCAACTGCTCTTGTGCAGTGGTGTTTTTTGGTGATGTTAAAGTCCTGAGGAGCTCATAAAATGCTGTGCGTCAGTGCCTGGAAGAGATGGGAACTGTGCGGAAACTCGTTGAGGGTTTCCCGTGCATCCTGCAAGCCGTGTCACCCCCATCCCGGGCTGAGAGATTGCAGTTCCCATCTGCTTGAGGAGGTGCAGAGCTTACTGCTAATCCTCTACGTCCCAAACCTTGCCTGTGCTGGAGAAATAAGTGTGTGGGTTCTGGCTATGATATTTAGGAGCTTCTTCCCATGCAGCCTCTGCCTGGATTTGGCAGGCAGGGGGATTTTATGATATCTGATCCTTGTCCCCAGGAGCATGGAGGGGGTCTAAAAAGCCCTGACCTTGTGCCATGTCAGCTGTGAATCCGAGAAGGTGGTTTGTGCTCTACTAGTCTGGAAAAAGAAATGCTTACTTCGGTATTTTGTACCAAGCAAACTGTTGGGAGCACAACTGATAGAATTGCTGTACTGACTTCAGGTGAAAAAAAAAAAAAAACCAAAACCAAACCCATGAATCAAAATGTGCAAGTTGAGACACAAAAAGGATGAAGCTTTTTAAAAGGAAAAAGCCCTGGGTGTGCTGTAAGCCACATGCTGGCTCCTGAGGCCTGGACTTGTGCTGTCGAGAAAGGCAAAGTTATCAAGACTTGGTGGTTTTGGAGGTTTTGGAGCCAGGTTCACACGTCCCTGGGAAAACAGTGTTGTATGCTTTAGGACAGACGTTGATGGCACAAGCTGGGAGATGAATATCTGGCCCTTGAATGTTACTAATAGGAAAAATCACATTTGGGAGCCTCTGTGGAGCTCTTTGGAAAAAAGCGGAAGAGTTTAACGCTGTTCCCAAATGAGTGCTCCGGGATGCATCCTGGCAGTGCAGGCAGATTATCCCACTGCCAAGGTGGTCCTGGCTGGCCTGGCCAGCCCTGTGGTGAGTGAGCTCTTGGGGGAAGGCACTTCTCTGCCCCTTGATAGCACCCTCTGCTCCCCTCCAGCTGGCATGCACACTCCAGGTGCATCTCCTGCTTCCTCAGACCTTTCTCCAGCACTTCAGTGGTCCCCTGGCCTCCCTTACGTGGGAGGATGCCAATGTGGAGGCAGGGGCATCTACATGATGGGCCCGTGTTTCCCTCTCAAAGCCCTCCATCCTCTCGCCTCCAGCGCTGTTTCACTCAGCTTTTTGTGTCCGCTGCACCAAAGCTGTGCACAGAGGAAGGTGCTGGTCTGTGATTGCTGCTTTGAGACACCCTGAGGGTCTGTCTGGGCATTTTGGGTCCATAAAACCCTGAGATCTGCCTTAAGGAAACTGTTGTTGGCTTTGGAAATGATTCTTCACCTGATTCCTTGCACAGGACTGAGGTAGCGAAGAGCCTGCTTGCTCCAGTCTTCCCTGTTCCATCGCCCTGGGAAGGTTTGAGAGGTTTGGCAGGGCATCCTGTGGTGGAGAATTTTGGTGTTTAATTGCACCAACTGTTTTTCCTCTCAGCTAATGTTTGTTTGAAGGCTCTTAAAATGCAAATGAGGCCAAACCGCACAAATCTGAAGCAAGGCACGCAAATAAGGGCTGCGGAAACTGGGTTTAGGGTTATCCTGTCGTTCCACCTTTGTTGATGCACCTTCAGAAAGCATGAAATGCCATGTGGAGACAGGCAGCACGCTCAGAGAGCTGCCTCCTGTGTAGAGCAAGTGCTTTGAGGAATATCTGGAAACATTTAGAAATGGAGCAATTGGGACCTCCTCTGCTGCCCTGCACTTCCTGGGAAGAGGTTGGGGTGTGAAAGTGTATCTTGTTTGAAATGGCAGGAAATGTCCCATTTTAGAATTTCCTAGGAACTCCTTGAAAGGAAATCCTTTGAATCAGCCAAGGGCATTCAGGAACTACTTCCTTTAAAGGAATCTAGGATGTTTTGTCATTTTTTTCTTTTTTAGCTTTAAGCATTTTGGGGCAATCCCAAGCACAAGTA
>NW_010229622.1:1159-5572 GCF_000690775.1 Eurypyga helias | reverse complement strand
TATTTATGTAATTTATTTGAATCTTGAGAACTGACAGGGTATCCGTGACCTGCTCGAGGTTTAAAAGGCGACGCGCCGTCTCGCTGCCCAGATGGTGCAGGTCTTACCATCGCTGTCCGACAGTGACATGTAAAACTGTTCCTGCTGTGGAATCGCGATGCTAGTTACACACGTGGAATACAATTTCTGAGGTCTTGTCAGAGACCCAGATGCTTTTGTAATGTACAGACTGCTGGGTTTTATATGTTGGATTTGTACAGAATCATTTTGCACTTTTACAAATAAAGGGAAAATAATAAAACCGGTCTCTGATATCTCCTCAAAGACATGTTATTGTCCTTTTTTAGTCGTTTATTTTTGCCTTTTAAACCACTTTTACTGATGTCCCTTGCCCTAAACAGTAGGTCCTGACACCTTTCTCACATCGTCTTCTTCCACCTCTCTTGCTCCATTCATAAAGAAAAGTTTAAGCGTTCCGAAATTGCCTACCCACCCTGTTCTGTATTAACAACAACAAACAACCACAAGCAACTTCATTGGTGCTTTCTTAGAGGGTTGATTTAAATAGTTGGATTAAAAAAAAAAACAAACAAGGAGACCTATTTTATGTTTGAAGTGTAAACAGACTATAAGAAAGCTACCGAAGTTGTTTAGGGTTTGGGTCTGGTTTTAGTGTGCTCGTGGACACACAATAGGTGCCAGTAAGAATCGCGCCTTGCTGAAATGGCTGGATAAGCGCTAGTTCAAGTGCTTCCCCGGGGACAATGTCTTTAGTGTCCCAGCAGCTGCCCTTACTGCGCCGCGGGAGGGGGTGGTAGCGGGGGATGCCAGATCTCTGCTGCGGAGAACGAGAGCCGTAAATCAGGCTTCAAAGTAGGTGAAAAATTTGGACACGAGCCTCTAAAGGGGGAGGCTGGCAAGGAGAGGCACCTTCAACCATCCGCCAAAGAGTCTTACCTTTCGTTTTCTAAAGGGATTTCTCATATTATGTCTATAGATAGAAATATCTTTGTGATTTACAAATATGCGTTCTGCAGTTAAAATTTCACGGTAAAAAAGGGGTTTTCGTTGAGATGGAAGGACCGAGTCCTGCTGTGGGGTGGGACTGATAAATTCATTATGTGTATTACTTAAATCGGGGGAGGGGGGAACAGTCATCTGGGTCGTTTGCTTCCTAAGATAAAGCTGTGGAATTGCTCTGCGGAGGAGGGGACTGAGGCCGAAGTGGCAGACTTGCCCACTGATTAACCTGTCTTCCATGAGGACGGGAAGTGAAATTGTGTGCATTTTCACATTACATTTAAAGAGTCTCATGTTTGTGCCGGTGAAAGATAAAACAGCGTACACAGACCCAGCTGCATCGAGCATAGCCTCACTGGCAAAATTTGGCTGTGTAATGGCATACTGTTAATGTGTCTTGAAATAAGATGCGTTCAAAACCTTAGTATTCTTTAAAATAGTCTACCTTCTAGTGTCTTAATCTTCCCATTTTACTCTTCAAACAGTTTTCCGTTCTCTGAACTATGCCTAAAATACCCACTCTGCCACTCTCTTCACTGTTTTTCCACGTGGATACGAGAAAAATTATGTATTCCTGAATGAGGTGGTAACTCTGATCAAGGACATTAAATAACTTCTCGTTACTTTGATTTGGTAAAATTTATAACACTTTCCCAAGCATAGATACATAAACACAGAAAAGAAATATGCACGAGAAAGGATGGTTTTGTAGTGGATGAGTTTTCCTCTGAGTATACTGTTTTAACCAATAGGATTAAGTTAAATTCGTTTTGCTCTTTTCGCACACGTTCATGGCATTCTGGAGGAAAATCTCCTTGGCTGTTTTTGGCAATAAATCATTATTATGCTTTTGATAAGTTTGGCCACTGTTTCTTGACATTATTTGATGAGGTGCAGGTTTTGCTCCCCTCCTCCCTCCTTCACCCCAGCTTGTTGGACAGTTGAAAGCTGAAGCGAGCTTGAAACGGTAAGCGGGTTCATGATGAAGGATGAAACTCTACATGTTTTCTATAATAATACCGGAAGTGATTGATAATAAACTGTATTAAATAAATATATAGGGTTTGGGAAAAGGGTTGGCCAGTGTAGTAGTTCTGGTTACTAAACAGCGTGTGGTGATGATGTATAGGCAGTTGTTACAATCACCCCTTGCATGGACTTTTGCACACTGAAATCTAAACAGCTTTTTTTCCTGGATGTAACCAGATATGTAGTTTTGGGGTTTGGGTTGTTTTCGTGGTTTGGGTTGGGGGTTTTTTTGTTTGGTTGGTTGGTTTGGGTTTTTTTTCTGGTTTTTTTTTTTTTTTTTGTGGGTGTGTGGGGGTGTGGTTTTGTTTTTTCTTTTTCCCAGTCCTGTGAGAGGAACTGTCTGAATCTTCTTTAACATGTGTAAAATGTGTCAGGTTTATGTCCTGCCAATATACTTGGAGCAAAATTTTCTGAAGCTCCGTCCAAGCCCTGTGTTTCACAGAGCATGTCCTGACTTTCTGATTCTAAATAATTTACACCCAAATCTTCCCTATGAGCCTTTTGAAAACGTTAAACCTTCCTCACGTCCCATGAGTGCCCACGGCAATCGGGTATTAAAAGAAAGATCCCCAACCGATGGCTTCTCTTTTGCCAGGGTTTGCCGTGGCAGGGGCCGGACGGTGGAAGCGGTCGCTCCCTGCCTGTGGAAAAGTAAGCAGGCCTGGTCGAGAAAGAGGTTTTGGACAAAGGTGATGAATTAAAACCAGCCCAAGGTTCGTCTGTAGAGGACAGGTGGAGCGGAAAAGTCAGGAGGGGAGAACCAAAAGCCGCTCGCTACGGAGTGGCGGGGACTGGACAGGTCAGGAGCAGTGGCCCTGCACCCTGAAAACTCACTCAGCGAGTTTCTGCTAGCTGCCTACTTTTCCAGTTAGAAAGAGGCTAAACCGTAGAAGACATTAGCAGCAACACTGCTACAAAGTTTCTCCTTGTAGACAAATTTTATTTATCTCCGTGGCGACACTTTAGGAACACATGTGTCCCCCCCCTCCTCCCCCGCTGGTCCCATTGCCCGTGAAGGATGTACAGAACTCCTGCTGTTGGCATGCCCAGCCGGGAAGGTGTACTGAAAAGCACAGCCACCCACGCAGGAGCGGGTAACCACACCGCTGCCACCAGCACGGGGACACCTACACGGGCGACAGCGACAGGTCATTAGCAGCTTCGTGACACCTAAATGAAGGCAGGACGCTGCCGAAGCGGCTGGGGGAGGAGGGGGGGCGGGCTGCGTAGGGTCTTCGGCGTTACAATAACCCTTCCCTTCCCGGCACTCCCCCGCCCGTGTCCCCCGTGGTCCTGCCTGCAGCTCGGCGTGACCCCCCTCTTTTCGCAGCCCGCGGGGAAAGCCGGCTACGTGGCCAGGGCCCCACCGCTGTGAGCTTTCCACAGACCCCTGGGCTTTGCTTTCCCTAGATATCCGCTGCCACATTGGGGTGCGATTGCCCAACGATTCCAGAGGGACAGAAAAGCAGTGCGAACAGCTCCTCGGGGCCTCTACTTAGGTATCAGTGTGCATCAGGGCCTGGCAGCAGCTAACCATCTCTGTACTGCTGCACCGAGTGGTGATGGTCAGGGCTGTAAAGTCCAGAACTTAGGTAGCCACGCCGGCTTAAGGTTAAACGGACAATTAATGGGCTGACTCGTTAAACGCCTGCAAGATCAGAGCTCAATCGCCCTGCTTCAGCTTCCAGGTTGCAAAAAGAGGACAATTTCTTTCACCCGCCGTGTGTTTGAACAGAGGCTCTTTAAGGCGGCAACTGCCCCTGCATCTCCCACGGTGCACAGACCGGCCCAGGCTTCTCTCAGCCCGCTGCTGTCGGCCACGGTCGGTATCGCGTCCTGAATGATTTACTGAGGAGGTGACAGGAGGTCCGTGGCGTAAAGAGATTTCAGCTAAAATGTGAATGTGGCCGGGAGCAGGAGCAGCTCCCCTTACTCCTGTTGTGACAGCTGAGTGACTTCTCTCCAGTTTGGACGCTGCTGTAGTTAACTTCGGTTTTATTTATAGAGCTGGAGGAAAAAATACATCCTGAAAGCCCACACCTTCTGAAGAAAAAGAAAAAGAAAAAAGAAAAAAAAAAGAAAAAGAAGAAAACGGTTTTCAGCGACAATAAACAGTTCTTTCCCTGTAAAACGACAGGTTAGGAAGGCGTTTGGACTCGTGTAGGAAAAGGGTGAGTTACCTGTTGGCGGTGCAGAGCCCGGACCCCGCTGCCGTCGGCACCGGCGGCCTGTTCTCGGCGCGAGCGCTGCGTCCCTCAGGTGCTTGCGGCGTCCAAAGGCGGAAAACCCGGCGGAATTACGTGTTTACAACATGTTACTTCTGAAACTCGGTTCAAAGCCACGCTTATTCTGAGAAGTATCTAA
>NW_010229622.1:741-1044 GCF_000690775.1 Eurypyga helias | reverse complement strand
CCGCGTTACGGGACAAGCCCCGTGACCTCATGCTGTCAACTTTTCACGTGTTGTGAAGGAATTGCGTGATGTGAGCCCAGCTCGGCGGCCGGTGCTGTGACCCGGTCAGCTGTGCTTTCACCCGACAGAACCCGCCGGAGAAAACGTGTAGCACGCTCGTGAGATTGCGAGCTGAAACCTCATGCAGTCCCCTTGCCCCAATATTCGGCACCCGTCGCTCCGGCACACTCCAGAGAGGGACAGCGGGCTCCTGTTCCCAGGTTAAGTAGGCTGGGATGGGAAAAGCGGGCTGGAGCATCCCCG
>NW_010229622.1:272-660 GCF_000690775.1 Eurypyga helias | reverse complement strand
GGAAGGGTCCGAGCAGGACAGCGGTGCGGCTTCAGGCTCGAAGCCGGCCCGCTAAAAACAACGCAGAGTTGTGAGACAGGTCCTGTCCCCCTGCTTCTGCCCCCCAGGATGTCACATTTTTCCCTAAAAATCGACTCCCCGCTACAGCAGGGAGCGGGCCGGCTGCATATTTCTATACCAGGGCAATTTCAAATACCTACCTAAAGAATACAAGTGGTAATTTTTATGTGTGTGTGTATTAAAAAATAGTGGGATAAGTTGTCTTCCTGCAGTTTAAGGGGGTTTAATATAAATATATTCAACTAATCGCTGTCCCAAAGGATTTCTGTCAGACTGAAGTTGACATCATTAACATTATTATCATTAAATGGCCTCTCGATCGTTCCTC
>NW_010229622.1:0-201 GCF_000690775.1 Eurypyga helias | reverse complement strand
TTCTCCTGGAAGATGAAGGAGATGTTATTTAGTCTTTGCTGAGAACTAACACAAAATTGCTTCGTTTGGGCTTTAAGCGAAACACGAACACAGAATTACCGGTCAAGAAATTGTAAGACGCCTTAAGAAATTCCCGTGTCGGTCGGTCGGGGAGAGGAGTTCCCCGAGGGCAGGCGAGCTGTCGGGGGTGCTCCCACCGCC
>NW_010229621.1:7804-9640 GCF_000690775.1 Eurypyga helias | reverse complement strand
CTGCTCTCGTGAGACCCCACATGGAATGCTATGTCCAGCTCTGGAGCCCTCAATATCAGAAGGATATTGACAGGTTGGAGCGAGTCCAGAGGAGGACCACAAGGACGATCAGAGGGCTGGAGCACCTGTCCTATGATGGCAGGCTGCGAGAGAGTTGGGCTTGTTCAGCCTGGAGAAGAGAAGGCTCTGGGGAGACCTTATAGCACCTTCCAGTACCTGAAGGGGCCTACAAGAAAGCTGGGGGGGGCTTTTTACAAGGGCCTGTAGTGACAGGACAAGGGGTAACAGGTTTAAACTGAAAATGAGGAGGTTTAGATTAGTTATCAGGAAGATGTACTAACCAGAGAGGGTGTTGAGGCACTGGAACAGGTTGCCCAGAGAAGCTGTGGATGCCCCATCCCTGGCTGTCTTCAAGGCCAGGCTGGATGAGGCTTTGAGCAACCTGGTCTAGTGGAAGGTGTCCCTGCCCATGGCAGGGGGGTTGGAACTAGATGATCTTTAAGGTCCCTTCCAACCCAAATGATTTTATGATTCTATGATTCTATGAAACAACAGTTTAATTTTCCAAAGACCTTTATGTGGGCTCCTAAACAAAAGTATCAAGAGTTTTGTGATGTCCTCAGTAAGGTAGATGTCACAGTCATCAACATCCATATAAGAGCACCATTTTTCAAAAATTAGCTAGGCAGTTTTGCTGTCTAAAAAGTTACAATACCTGGTAAGAAACTACAAGTGAGAAAATCTATATGGAGAGTATCTCTAGTGAATTTCATCAAACATTAAATATTCTAATAACAGACACTAACAGTGTCTTGTCCTTGCATTATTAAAGTTAAGAATCACTTCACTACTGGTTTCATAATACTTAGGTCGGTGTTCACAGAGCAGTGAAATATAGCAGAACTGGCAATTAAATTCAGAGAAACTAATTAAAAATAATCAAATGGTATAAAATTAGAAAGAAGTCAGATAATATTGAAAGGAGAGGCAACACGCAAATATCCACTCTGTCATTCTGTTCTGCAGAGAAAATAAACATCCAGCTATTGCCTTATAATGCATAGTAGGACATAATCATGCACGAGAAAATAAAATGGTAAAAGGGAAGTTAACCATCTGCTCACTATTAAGCAGGAAAGAATCAGCTTTCAAACAACATAGAATTATGGATCAGCCTCTATTTCCCTATTCTTCTTCCTCCTATAAAATTCCTGTATATAAAAACATCACAAAATGTGAGCTATTTTAATACACAAGTAGCAAGCAGAATGTGCATATGTCACGATGGAAATTACAGGCAAAATAAGGAGTAGGAGCATACACGGAGAATAAATGACTATTTTATTAAAAATCCTAGAGGAAATTTTTGTCTTAGACTAGACACTGTCAGAGTAAGCTGTGGTTCAAAATTCTTCCAGCCAGAAGTAAGACAGTCTATCCAGTAGTCACGATTGGAACAGGGATATACATAAAGATAATGAGATAAATGTGAGACTTATGTTTCATTTCAGAGGTTTCAGAGCAAAATCACCATCAGCAAGTATGTCAAAGATCTTTTTTATCATCAAAATAAAACCCCCAGCTTGGCAAAGTAGGTAGTGTGTCTTCCTCACACAACTAGTTTCCTGCAGACTGAGCTAGAATCATGATACTTCTTAAGTCTAGGAGTTAAAAATACTTCATTAAAAAAAAAAAAAAAAACCAAAAAAAACAGTTCTTTGCTCTTCCTGGGAAGAGGAAAATAGCAGTTTCTGTAGAGCAGTGGAAAACTATGGTATTTTATGTCATAAACATATCCTTTGGAACAGGGTAGTTTTAAACTTAAAAGAATAAATG
>NW_010229621.1:0-7794 GCF_000690775.1 Eurypyga helias | reverse complement strand
CTGCTGAATATGCTTCTTACCTTTGAATACATGAAGTTTTATCGTACTAGTGGGAAGAGGATGACAGGCTAGGAAAACAGAGGTACCAAACCCCACAACTGTATTTTTTGCACAGCTGCTTCCTATTAATTTCTCAAGATAACATAGGAGCAAGAATAAATTATTTTGAACTCATCTCTACCATAACACAAGTATATTCTGCTTCAGCAAGTGTACAAAGTGTGTGCTCAACCAACCAAAAGTGTCAGGGAGGACAATGGAAGAACTTCAAAGCTGGTTGTCTAAAAGGTTCTCTGGTACTGTTTTGGTGAAGCTTATTAACATGTACCTAAAGCCATGGGCAAAATAGACAATTGTTTAGAACAACTGTCAGAATAACAAAGATGCGATGGTCCAACTTGTCTAGAGTCAAGAAAAGGTAGGTTTGTTGCTCTTCTGGCTGCTCCTTCAGTCGTAGCTCTCATGAGGTTGGGGAAGAGGAAAGAGCGAAGACAGAGAGGGGGAAGAGGATGGCAGAGTATGCTAACATGGCAGGGTTATTTGCAGAGTACTGTACTAAATGAAAACCTAACTGCTCTGTAAACTACACTGGAGACGAGGCTCTGTAGCTGTGATAATTTTGCAGTTGACAGAGTTTTAGCGAAGACAATTTCCAAGTATATTTAGCTCTTATGATATCCATTACTACATTTCTTTATTGCTAAATAAAGCTACCATTTTTGTTAGTAAGGATACACACTGGTAAAATATACAGGCTTTCTTTCATGCATCTTTAAGTACTTCCTGGGTGCATGATTTCTATATTTCTGGTGAACGAGCTTGAATTTCATACCTCAGTGGGATGTTCAGTAGAACTAGCAATTAGGAAAAAGGGAACAGATCTCATGTGAAATAACTGAGAAACTGTGACCATGTATCCCCATGATGTTCTTTTTTACTGTCACTTTTCCAACTTGAACTGCAGTGTAATGAGATCAGGTTTAATTTTTAGACATGAAATCTGAATCATATAACTGATAAAGCAGTCTATGTCATATCTTTCCTGTGTCCCATTTGGGAAGCCAATCAATCAGCTATTACATTGCACACATTACAAAGACATTGAGATCATTCTTTAGTCTCCTGAACTTACTACAGCAACATGTAGGAATGCCTCATATGCTAATCAGCATTTTTGTTGGTCTATGCCTTGATCATCTGTTAGTCTTAGGCTTCTATGAAAACTATGCATTCTTCATAATGCTCCAAAATGAAAATTAATTAAAGTGAACAGAAAAGGCAGATATATTCATATCTGTAGCTATGCTTAAAAACTATAATGCTGAGCAAGGTATGCTAGCTAAACAGGTGTTTATAACCTGGTCTCTACCTCTAATCAGTGGAAAATTATGATCTTCTCCATGACACAACTCTTGTTAAAACTGTCAAGCTTTTTGTTAAACTGCAGTAAAAGCCCAACAATTTAAAAGCTGCAGTATCTTGCTGAAGCCCTTACTGCTTTTCATATATCTAAATGTGAGACAAATGTGATCCTGATTACCTGCAAGAGTAAAAAGGGTTGAATGATCTCTGATACTACAAAAGATTTTTAGATTATGTCTGTCACAAAGATCATAAAGATTAAGACCTTGTCCTGTAAAGAAATGAGTTATATTAAAAAAAAACCAAAAAAACCCCCAAAAAACCCCACACACACACAATAAAAACTCATTCATTGTTCAAAATGAGACAGAGTTATTTTTTCTGAACTTCTCTGTCTATGTGTGTACATAGACAGAAATGCCCTTAACAAGATGAACTGTAGGATGCCTCAGGATTAGGATAGCCCTGGTAACTCAATGGAACTGTTCCTGTCTCAAAGCTTATAGAGCTTTTTATATGAAGAAACATTTACTCTGCAACAGGAAAGACTTTCTGTCATATTTATTACACTAATAAGAAAGGATATTCCCATTTATGATTAGACAGGGTTGATAAGGCCTGTTGTGTTGTTAACACATAATGAATAATCATATCTTTCACATTAAAATAAATATTTTTAAAAATCTAAAAGTTAGATAAGATCTTTCCATGATGTTCAAGTACCAAAGATATATTCCATGTTAAGAATTTGGCTGGGAGGCATAGCAGAGTCAATACTACCTTTTCTGATAGCTCTAACTACAGCAAAAATTAACTCAAGCTACAATAAGGTTGTATACTGTGATTGGCGTCTGCCAGTAGTTTCCCACAATGTCAATCCTGTAGCTTCTAACCCTGACAGATATTCTGCTTAGAAGATGACGATACTAACATGCTGAAACCTTGATACTAGAACAGGTAAGCAAATGCATCTTCCTGAAGTTTTTTCCTTGCATTTAAATTCACAGCTATAATTACAGACAAAGCAGGTTCCAAGATGAACAATAAAGGCAGCTCCTTAGACCTTCATAAAGTTACAGAAGAGTGCAAGCCACCTTTTGTCTTGAGACTCTGAACAGTGTCTCAACATCTTTGTTTATTGATTCTACTAAATCTGCCAATATGTCTAGGGTTGTTCTCCGGCACAGAGATGACCTTGCACAAAATCATCTACATTCATAATATCAAGTTTTCTAACCCTGACACAGATTGTGGCCACATGCAAACTGCTTATCAAGAACAGTCTTTAGTCTGCACTGATTCCCTAACAATGTCCAGGAAAGAGGTAGTGAAAGTAGTAGCTACCAAAGCCAAAAATGTGCCATAGATCACTCTAAGAATTTAACTATATAGAAGATCATTTCCAGTGGCCAAGAACATTCCCTGGTTTTATCCCTACTGTAGATTATTCAGGGATGCACAAAAATAAGCCTACTCTAAAGATTAATAATTAATTAAAAATTAAAGGAAGAAATTTGATTCTGGTATGACATGAACACCCTAAAATACCTGTGCTAAAGACAAGATAAGGAACAAGGTGTGAAAGAGGAATAACCATAAATAGTAATATGTTTCTATTTCACATTTCATGGGAATGTCACAGTAAATTTCATTCCATACTGTCTTCTTCATTCACCACAGAACAGGTATGTACAAGGATAAAGACAACACATTCAGAGTGATTCTAAATCTGAATATTAAAATGTTGTGCTGGAATTATCTCACCTGCCTTATATAATACTTAGATAACAAGTAGAGATTAACTTTATCATTTCTCCCTGCCTTTACACACCAGCTGGATGTTTATCTCATTTTCCTGAGCTTATGATATGTGATGAGAATTAAAAGAAAACAAAGCCCAAACAGATTTTTCTCCCTCTCAACCCCAATAGGGTAAAAAATCCTTAAGAAGAAACATGGGCCTACTTGCTGAAGAAACTATTTCTGTGGTTCTCCACTCCATTCCATTACACTGTAAAGGCTTTCAGATTATTTTGTGTTAGCCTTGGTTCAACAACAATGTTCTGTGGTCTGAAGGAGCTTGTCCACAGTTTTCTAAACCTCTTATGTGTAAAACAGAGTGAAAAATAGCTAACGCACAGAGCCACAGTGTCTGTATTAAGTCTTGGCACTGTATCATTGCTGCTAGACCCTTCATTAAATCCAATTCATTGACATTGTGTGCAGAAGCAGTATTTCCTCAAGAAGTAAACCTGTAGAAAGCCTTTACAAAATTGTCTTGCTATAGAAACAAAACAAATAAAAGGAGATCGAAAAATTACACTGAAGCTGAAGTCAGAGCAAGATAGTCATTTGACATGAAAACTTATGAGCTCTATGGCTTAACACACTTAATAGTTTTTAAATAAAGAAAATTGACATTTTTAAATGTCAATAATGAATTAATAAAAAAATTATTGTTGACCCATTATGCACAAGCCGGTCATCTTGAATGTAACAGAAAACAAAAATTAAGAGAATTTAAATCAGTTAGAAATTAGAAATATCTCTGATATATGCTATATTTGTGTGTGGCCTCTGCCCCCCAGGTAAAAGCAATGAGTTCAACCTCTGCAAAGCACAGTTACAGAAATATAACAAAGTTTTGCAGCCATTAAGTAAGTGCACAGTAGGATGTGAGTTGGAATTACAGTATTTTATGTATTATCTGTGGTCCCACTTCTTAGATATACAATCCACAAAGAATGAATGTCACAGAACAGTGATTTTCCAGGATGGCAGCTGTAATTAATCCTTAGAAGGAATTAAAAGTTCTTTCTCCCCTCCTTAAACTGTGCATAGTGCAGAGACATCACCACTTTATTGCAGCAGGATCAGTTAATTTGGAAACTAAAAATCATTTTATGGCAACACAAAGAACACTTTTGTCTTTTAATGATTATTTTTACACCAAGTAATTATCAGCATTAAACTACTGTTCTCCCTTACAATGACCTGATTTATTCTCTCATTACTTAATCAAACTTCAGTTGGTTAGACATTCTCCAAGCCATGTATCTTCCAATGTTGCTTTTGTGCTACTTCTGTTATTTTCCTTTCTGAATGACATAGTGTTGTGCTGTTGTTACCAAAAGATGCAACCTAGTTTTTAGTTTTTAATTTATAATTTGAATTGTTTGGCCAGTTAAAAAATTAAAGAAAGAGAACCTTATTTTGCTTTTGTAATGTAATATTTCTTTTCTTTTTACAAGCTCAACATGATTGTACATTTGTGTACTATCTTGGATTTTGTTAGAACCTTTAGCCAGTGCTATGAAACAACTTCCCCCACACTCAGACATTTTAAAATAAATTATACTTTTCAAAATATTTCACATTGCTCTTGCTTAGTATAAGTTCTATCGTTCACGTTATGGTGTTCATCAGAAGATAATGGTGAACACAAAATATTCTCAGCAAGAAGTAATTGCTAAGTGATCTCCAAAGTCATGACCAAGATCTTTCAAGAAGGACATAGAAAATAAGTGAATACCTTACACTTTACTACTTCTGCCTAGGCCCCTGTATAGAATCAGTACTGATTGATCTTATTGTGCTGTCATGAAATTACGTTCTTTAATGTCTAAGAAAGATCGAGATATTCTGTATTCTAATGAAAGGACAGTTAATCTATTCAGGGATAAATTAGTAATTCTATATTGAATGGATTTAAATCAACATGAATAACTTTATGTTACATAAATTTAAAACAAAATTATTTCACTATTTAATTGATTCCGAATCTTATTTAAAAAACAGCATCAGTGTAAAACTCTTCTGTAACATGTATGCACAAGACAGCAAATTACCATTTCAAAAGACAAGTGTAAATTTACCATGTTCTAACTTTTGAGGGCTTAAGTTTGCAAACTTAACAAACATTGCAATTATTTATGTCTACACAGACACACAAAACAATGACTTCTCCAGATGTCAAACAAAACAGCCTGCATAAAGATAAATAGCCCTATTAGTATTTTATTCAATGAACAGACTAAGAGTGGAAAAAGAAGAAATTTACTGGACTCTTCTGCAAGAACGAATGAAAAAGTGTCAGTGAGGTCTGGGAAGAAGAAACCACACAAAGTGAGTGGAAATGTCCATTATGTTAAAGAGGGTTGACCAAAAATCAACAAACAAACAAGCAAGTTATACACTATCTCTACATACTGCAAATAAACCTAAATCAAAGGTTTTTCCAGGTCATACAGCAAGCCATCATTTCCATTTCATCATGTGAATCATTCAGAATTCCTTCTTACCTTTGGTGATAAGGGATGAATAAAGTTCCCAGAGGCTACACACCTCTAAAACAGAAACAGGAAATCCGTCCATGACACCTGTACAGTCCAGCTCTGCATTTTGGGCTCTCTCAAATCTTTCAGTGCAATGCCCATTAACATCCTTTTTGTTGTAGCTATCTGATGGGGTTTGACACATTTGTTCCTGGAAAAGAGGAAAACACTCCAGCTGCATACATAAGCACTAGGGCCTCATTCTCAAATCTTTAACAGACTTTTAAAGTTTAAGCTTTATTACCACCTTTTGACATTCAGTTAGTTTACTAGTTTAAAAAAAAAAAAAAACAACCCAACCCCCAGACACAAACATAAACTAAACAAGCGAACAAAAAAATCCCCTTATTATTTCTCTTTCCCCACCCCCCCCCCCAGGTACTGTAGACACCCTGAAATTTGTTAACCTAAGGCAGTCTCGCAGAATTGGCACAGCACCACCAGTACTCGGGAGGCTGCCAGATGCATATTCCATGGACAATTGCACTTGTGGCTGTTAATTGCCCTTAGAGTTAGTTATACATCTATAATATCTTTGAAGAGTTTGCAAGGTGAATTTAGCAAACTCTGGTGAGCACTGCTGGCCTTGCAATACAAAATTAGTGGAGATGATGCACATCCCTCTTCTCAATCAAATCTAATAAGATGACAAAAAGTACAGTTCTGTAGCACCAAAACTTCCAAAGTTTTTTCAATTCACTTTCTTTTCAATTACTGTTTGCTGGCAGACTCACACAGGAAATAACAGAGAGGGCACCCAGAAATCTCAGCTTCTGCTCTGCCTCAGTTTACAGCTCTATTGGGTTTGCATGGTGATGTTTTTGTAGTGGGGGAGCTGCAAGGGTGGCTTCTGTGAGAAGGTTCAGTACTGGGGCCAGTGCTATTTAACATCTTTGTCGGCGACCTGGACAGTGGGATTGAGTGCACCCTCAGCAAGTTTTCCAATGACACCAACCCGCGTGGCACCGTCACCATGCTGGAGGGAAGGGATGCCATCCAGAGGGACCTGGACAGGCTGGAGAGGAGTGGTTACTGCCAGTCTCATGGAGTTCAACAAGGCCAAGTGCAAGGTCCTGCACCTGGGTCGGGACAGTCCCATACACCAGTACAGGCTGGGTGGAGAGTGGATAGTGAGCAGCCCTGAGGAGAAGGACTTGGGGGTACTGGTCGATGAAAAGCTGGACATGACCCAGCACTGTATGCTGGTAGCCCAGAAAGCAAACCATATTCTGGGTTGTAACCAGAGATGTGAGGCAACCAGGAGATACTCTGTTCTTGTGAGACCCCACCTGAGTACTGCATCCAGCTCTGGAGCCCTCAGCATCAGAAGGATATCGACCATTGGAGCGAGTCCAGAGGAGTCATGAAGATGATCAGAGGGATGGAACACCTCTCCTATGGGCACAGGAAGAAATAATTTGTGGATGCCCCATCCCTGGAAGTGTTCAAGGCCAGGTTGAATGATCTTTTGAGCAACCTGGTTTAGTGGAAGGTGTCCCTGCCCATGGCAGGGGGGTTGGAACTAGATGGTCTTTAAGGTTCCTTCCACCCCAAACCATTCTATGATTCTATGATTAACCTGTCCCGAGCATCCATCTTGGGAAGTGGTGCCCAGGTCATAGCCTGTACTTATGATAATCTGGAGAAGTGAAGGAAGCCCATGGAATGGGAGAGTAATATCTATCTGTTAAATGACAGGGGATAGTGGTTAATGAGAATGTATTAATTTGTATGATTGGTATAAGGACAGTTAAAATACGTAGTTTAAGTTGTAAGTGCTGCTAAGAAGGAATTTCAATAATGAGAATTAACTACAGTGGGATGGTTAGAAGATATATATATATTTTAAATTATGTGAGACCTGAGAGCATAATGCAAATGGTATGAAATAATGGGTGGTGTTTGTATAAGGTCTGGCTGAGTTGATTTTCCCCAAAGCAGCCTTCACAGTGTTGTGCTTTTTATTGGTAGGTGGAAAGGTGTTGATAACCCACCAGTGCTACTTCTGAGCAGTGTTGGCAGCATCAAGGCTGTGTCTCCAACATTCCCTGCCCTCCCTCACAAGTAGGTTGTGTGTGGGCAAGATCTTGGGAGGGGA